>NC_133809.1:608190-613190 GCF_043250625.1 Sebastes fasciatus | reverse complement strand
CCCCAGGTCCGTCTCCTCGTCGGTCACCGCCTCGTCTCCGCTCTCCTCCGCCGGCCCGGCCGCCTCCGGCTCCACGAACTCCATGGACTCCTCCAGGTCAGCGCTCACCTCGAACGGACCCGTCCTGGACCAGAACCAGAACCAGAACCAGAACAGCTTCAGTGTGATGTTTAATAAAGCAGATGTGATCATGTGACCAGGTCCTCACCTGCCCAGGTTGTTGTTGTCGGGGGCAACCAGGAACATGATGTTCCTCAGAGTGTGATGAGGATGCAGCTTCTCACTGTCCACATGCTGAAAACACACCACATGTCCACGGTTAACAGTGTCTCAGAGTGTCTCAGAGTGTCTCAGAGTGTCTCAGAGTGTCTCAGAGTGTCTCAGAGTGTCTCAGAGTGTCTCAGAGTGTCTCAGAGTGTCTCAGAGTGTCTCAGAGTGTCTCAGAGTGTCTCAGAGTGTCTCAGAGTGTCTCAGAGTGTCTCAGAGTGTCTCAGGATGTCTCAGAGTGTCTCAGAGTGTCTCAGAGTGTCTCAGGGTGTCTCAGAGTGTCTCAGAGTGTCTCAGAGTGTCTCAGGATGTCTCAGGATGTCTCAGAGTGTCTCAGAGTGTCTCAGAGTGTCTCAGAGTGTCTCAGAGTGTCTCAGAGTGTGTCAGGATGTCTCAGGATGTCTCAGAGTGTCTCAGGGTGTCTCAGAGTGTCTCAGAGTGTCTCAGAGTGTCTCAGAGTGTCTCAGGATGTCTCAGTCTGTCTCAGTCTGTCTCAGTCTGTCTCAGAGTGTCTCAGAGTGTGTCAGGATGTCTCAGGATGTCTCAGAGTGTCTCAGTCTGTCTCAGTCTGTCTCAGTCTGTCTCAGAGTGTCTCAGAGTGTCTCAGAGTGTCTCAGAGTGTCTCAGAGTGTCTCAGAGTGTCTCAGGGTGTCTCAGAGTGTCTCAGAGTGTGTCAGGATGTCTCAGGATGTCTGAGTGTCTCAGTCTGTCTCAGGGTGTCTCAGGATGTCTCAGAGTGTCTCAGAGTGTCTCAGAGTGTCTCAGAGTGTCTCAGAGTGTCTCAGAGTGTCTCAGGATGTCTCAGGATGTCTCAGAGTGTCTCAGAGTGTCTCAGAGTGTCTCAGAGTGTCTCAGAGTGTCTCAGAGTGTGTCAGGATGTCTCAGGATGTCTCAGAGTGTCTCAGGGTGTCTCAGAGTGTCTCAGAGTGTCTCAGAGTGTCTCAGAGTGTCTCAGGATGTCTCAGTCTGTCTCAGTCTGTCTCAGTCTGTCTCAGAGTGTCTCAGAGTGTGTCAGGATGTCTCAGGATGTCTCAGAGTGTCTCAGTCTGTCTCAGTCTGTCTCAGTCTGTCTCAGAGTGTCTCAGAGTGTCTCAGAGTGTCTCAGAGTGTCTCAGGGTGTCTCAGAGTGTCTCAGAGTGTCTCAGAGTGTCTCAGAGTGTCTCAGGATGTCTCAGAGTGTCTCAGGGTGTCTCAGGGTGTCTCAGAGTGTCTCAGTCTGTCTCAGTCTGTCTCAGGATGTCTCAGAGTGTCTCAGAGTGTCTCAGAGTGTCTCAGAGTGTGTCAGGATGTCTCAGTCTGTCTCAGTCTGTCTCAGGGTGTCTCAGGATGTCTCAGAGTGTGTCAGGATGTCTCAGGATGTCTCAGAGTGTCTCAGGGTGTCTCAGGATGTCTCAGAGTGTGTCAGGATGTCTCAGGATGTCTCAGAGTGTCTCAGGGTGTCTCAGGATGTCTCAGAGTGTCTCAGAGTGTCTCAGGATGTCTCAGAGTGTGTCAGGATGTCTCAGAGTGTCTCAGGGTGTCTCAGGATGTCTCAGAGTGTCTCAGAGTGTCTCAGAGTGTCTCAGGGTGTCTCAGGGTGTCTCAGGATGTCTCAGGATGTCTCAGAGTGTCTCAGGGTGTCTCAGGATGTCTCAGAGTGTCTCAGAGTGTCTCAGGGTGTCTCAGGATGTCTCAGAGTGTCTCAGAGTGTCTCAGGGTGTCTCAGAGTGTCTCAGAGTGTGTCAGGATGTCTCAGGATGTCTCAGAGTGTCTCAGGATGTCTCAGGATGTCTCAGAGTGTCTCAGGGTGTCTCAGAGTGTCTCAGAGTGTGTCAGGATGTCTCAGGATGTCTGAGTGTCTCAGTCTGTCTCAGGGTGTCTCAGGATGTCTCAGAGTGTCTCAGAGTGTCTCAGAGTGTCTCAGAGTGTCTCAGAGTGTCTCAGGGTGTCTCAGAGTGTGTCAGGATGTCTCAGAGTGTCTCAGGGTGTCTCAGGGTGTCTCAGAGTGTCTCAGAGTGTCTCAGGGTGTCTCAGAGTGTGTCAGGATGTCTCAGAGTGTCTCAGGGTGTCTCAGAGTGTCTCAGGGTGTCTCAGGGTGTCTGACCTGTGAGAAGCAGAGGTGGAGGATGTTGGTGTTGAGTTTGCTCAGAGCTCTGGTGAAGCGGTAGCGGCTCAGGTTCTCTCCACAGAACTCACTGAGGAACAGAAACATGAAATCAGACACATGAAAGAGGCCGACGCTCTGTTCTCCTGACGCCGGGACGGGTCAGTGAAGGCAGCAGCAGCAGCAGGTGCTTCCTGTCTCACCTGTTGCAGAGCTTCTTGGGCAGGTTGACGTCCAGGATGTGAGACAGGATGGTGACGAGCTGCGTGGCGTAGCAGAGAGCGGCGGCGATGGTGTGGGCCGGGTTGATGTGGTCCAACTCTGCACACACCGGAGGTCAAAGGTCACACACACACACACCAGAGGTCAAAAGTCACACACACACACACACACACACACACACACACACACACACCAGAGGTCAAAGGTCACACACACACACACACACACACCAGAGGTCAAAGGTCACACACACACACACACACACACACACACACCAGAGGTCAAAGGTCACACACACACACACACACACACACACACACCAGAGGTCAAAAGTCACACAAACACACACACCAGAGGTCAAAGGTCACACACACACACACACACACACACACACACACACACACACCAGAGGTCAAAGGTCACACACACACACCAGAGGTCAAAGGTCACACACACACACACACCAGAGGTCAAAGGTCACACAAACACCAGAGGTCAAAAGTCACACACACCAGAGGTCAAAGGTCACACACACACACCAGAGGTCAAAGGTCACACACACTGGAGGTTTAAGATAGGATTCATGTTCTGATGGATTAACGGACTACTCGTTGTGAAGCCCCGCCCACTCCCCCCTCACCTGGGCCCTGATTGGTGCTCTTCTCCTCCACCCAGCTGTAGTAGGCGGAGCAGTCTCCGTTGCTAGGCAGCGTGACGGGGGGTCCCGTGATGCTGATGCTGGTCTCTCCGTTCTGGTCGTCCCAGATCCAGCGTCCCGACAGGTAGGTGGTCCTCCGGGCCTCGGCCAGCTCGCTCACCGTGCTGGAGGTCAACGCGGGGTCGCACTCCGCCACCACGTCTGCGGGGTCTCTGGGCGACACACGCAGGGGCAGAGGACAGGTTAACAGGGTTGTGACATATGTTCAGGTGTTAGCATTGAGCTAGCTAGTCTCTCAGGAACACTCCGTCTGCTGCGGCGCCGCCTCTGAAGCCTGAACAGGTGGAGCCTCAGGTGTGCGAGGACTCACCTGCTGCCCTGCTTCTCCTCCTGCGTGGGGAAGATGTGGGTGGTGAGCTCCAGGATGTGTTCCCGCCTCAGAGCCGCCAGCTGAGCCAGGCGGCTCTGCAGCTCCCGGCTGCGTCTCTCCAGCAGCTCACCCAGACGCCGGTTGTGACGCTCAATCTTGTCCCGTTTCTCCTGATGGCGTCCGGCCCGGCGCTGCAGCCGCTGGCTCTCCTCCTGAGAGCGCAGGAGGAGCTCCTTATCTGGAGGAGGAGGAGGAGGAGGAGGAGGAGGAGGAGGAGGAGGAGGAAGAAGAGCAGGAGGAGGAAGAGGAAGAGGAAGAGGAGGAGGAGGAGGAGGAAGAAGAGCAGGAGGAGGAGGAGGAGGAGGAGGAAGAGGAAGAGGAAGAGGAAGAGGAAGAGGAAGAGGAAGAGGAAGAGGAAGAAGAGCAGGAGGAGGAGGAGGAAGAGGAAGAGGAAGAGGAAGAAGAAGAGGAAGAGGAGGAGGAAGAGGAAGAGGAGGAGGAGGAGGAGGAGGAGGAGGAGGAGGAGGAGGAGGAGGAAGAGGAAGAGGAAGAGGAAGAGGAAGAGGAAGAGGAAGAGGAAGAGGAGGAAGAGGAAGAAGAGCAGGAGGAGGAGGAGGAGGAGGAAGAGGAAGAAGAGCAGGAGGAGGAGGAAGAGCAAGAGGAGGAGGAGGAGGAAGAGGAAGAAGAGCAATAGGAGGAAGAGGAAGAAGAGCAGGAGGAGGAGGAGGAGGAGGAAGAGGAAGAAGAGCAGGAGGAGGAGGAGGAAGAGGAAGAGGAGAATAATGAACCTGTAAACCATCAGTGTGTCTCCTTCATCACTAATCCACTCATTCAGACACGTAGCGTCTTCTATGCGTCGTCCACATCCTGACGGCGTTTCACTGTAAACTCCTCCGTCAGTGTTGCCGTGGCGATGGGGAAAACAGAGTTTAGTCTTGTGACGTCACAGCGTGCAGCGGAATGAGGCGACATAAATACGTCCACTACCGGCGGACGTGGCTAAATGAGCCGCTAACAGGATGTTTCCTGCATGTCTTCTGGTAATTCATGAACTCAATAGTTTAGATGAACTGACCACGCGGTGAAGCTGAGTGTTGTTTACTCCTGTCTACATTAAATACTCCTCATTTTACGCTGTGTGCTGTCAGTTATAAAGTACAATCAGAACATCTCAAGTTAAACAGACTCACCGCTCTTCACCTCCTCGTTGCCCCCGGCGACCGCCTCCTTCAGCTGCTCGATCTTCATCTTACACGACATGATCTTCCATTTCTGAGAGGAAGCAGCAGCTCGTCAGTCACATCCAACACTAAGAATCAGCTTAAGCAATAATTCAGGTATGAAGACATAACTCAGAAGTTTAATTATATTCTCATTAGAGCCAAAAAACAGTGAAAGCT
>NC_133809.1:588190-600690 GCF_043250625.1 Sebastes fasciatus | reverse complement strand
ATGCCACAGTGTACTAATGCCACAGTGTACTAATGCCACAGTGTACTAATAACACAGTGTACTAATGCCACAGTGTACTAATACCACAGTGTACTAATACCACAGTGTACTAATATCACAGTGTACTAATACTGTTACAAGTAGGAGTCCCTACTCAAGTATATCAGCATCAACATATACTTAAAGTACCAAAGGTAAAAGTACTCATTCTGCAGAATGATCTATATTATAGTATAGTATTATAATTATTGATGCATTTATTATTATACACTGCTGCTAGTTTAATCTATAATAATACATCATTTATTATTATATACTGCTGCTAGTTTAATCTATAATAATACATCATTTATTATTATACACTGCTGCTAGTTTAATCTATAATAATACATCATTTATTATTATACACTGCTGCTAGTTTAATCTATAATAATACATCAGTTATTATTATACACTGCTGCTAGTTTAATCTATAATAATACATCAGTTATTATTATACACTGCTGCTAGTTTAATCTATAATAATACATCAGTTATTATTATACACTGCTGCTAGTTTAATCTATAATAATACATCAGTTATTATTATACACTGCTGCTAGTTTAATCTATAATAATACATCATTTATTATTATATACTGCTGCTAGTTTAATCTATAATAATACATCATTTATTATTATACACTGCTGCTAGTTTAATCTATAATAATACATCATTTATTATTATACACTGCTGCTAGTTTAATCTATAATAATACATCAGTTATTATTATACACTGCTGCTAGTTTAATCTATAATAATACATCAGTTATTATTATATAATGCTGCTAGTTAAATATTGAATTATATATTACGTTTAAATATTGAATTATATGATAGTACGTTTAAATATTGAATTATATATTACGTTTAAATATTGAATTATATGATAGTACGTTTAAATATTGAATTATATGATAGTACGTTTAAATATTGAATTATATATTACGTTTAAATATTGAATTATATGATAGTACGTTTAAATATTGAATTATATGATAGTACGTTTAAATATTGAATTATATATTACGTTTAAATATTGAATTATATGATAGTACGTTTAAATATTGAATTATATATTACGTTTAAATATTGAATTATATGATAGTACGTTTAAATATTGAATTATATGATAGTACGTTTAAATATTGAATTATATATTACGTTTAAATATTGAATTATATGATAGTACGTTTAAATATTGAATTATATATTACGTTTAAATATTGAATTATATGATAGTACGTTTAAATATTGAATTATATATTACGTTTAAATATTGAATTATATGATAGTACGTTTAAATATTGAATTATATGATAGAACGTTTAAATATTGAATTATATATTACGTTTAAATATTGAATTATATGATAGAACGTTTAAATATTGAATTATATATTACGTTTAAATATTGAATTATATGATAGAACGTTTAAATATTGAATTATATGATAGAACGTTTAAATATTGAATTATATGATAGTACGTTTAAATATTGAATTATATGATAGAACGTTTAAATATTGAATTATATATTACGTTTAAATATTGAATTATATGATAGAACGTTTAAATATTGAATTATATATTACGTTTAAATATTGAATTATATGATAGAACGTTTAAATATTGAATTATATGATAGAACGTTTAAATATTGAATTATATGATAGAACGTTTAAATATTGAATTATATGATAGAACGTTTAAATATTGAATTATATGATAGTACGTTTAAATATTGAATTATATGATAGTACGTTTAAATATTGAATTATATATTACGTTTAAATATTGAATTATATGATAGTACGTTTAAATATTGAATTATATGATAGTACATTTAAATATTGAATTATATACTACGTTTAAATATTGAATTATATGATAGTACGTTTAAATATTGAATTATATATTACGTTTAAATATTGAATTATATGATAGTACGTTTAAATATTGAATTATATATTACGTTTAAATATTGAATTATATGATAGTACGTTTAAATATTGAATTATATGATAGTACATTTAAATATATGATAGTACATTTAAATATTGAATTATATACTACGTTTAAATATTGAATTATAAGATAGAACGTTTAAATATTGAATTATATGATATTACGTTTAAATATTGAATTATATATTACGTTTAAATATTGAATTATATGATAGTACGTTTAAATATTGAATTATAAGATAGAACGTTTAAATATTGAATTATATATTACGTTTAAATATTGAATTATAAGATAGAACGTTTAAATATTGAATTATATGATAGTACGTTTAAATATTGAATTATATATTACGTTTAAATATTGAATTATATGATAGTACGTTTAAATATTGAATTATATGATAGAACGTTTAAATATTGAATTATATATTACGTTTAAATATTGAATTATAAGATAGAACGTTTAAATATTGAATTATATGATAGTACGTTTAAATATTGAATTATATATTACGTTTAAATATTGAATTATAAGATAGAACGTTTAAATATTGAAGTGTGATTCAGAAGAAGACAAAACATGCTCTACATCATTTATTTATTTCAGGATGGTGAAATATTCAAAAGAGACTCTGAAACAAACTCATTTCCATCCACAACACAAAATAAAACAGATTCTATTATCTATTTACAAACAAACAGGAAGTGACATCAGAGGTCGGCCTCACTGTTTCCTGAACCCTCTCAGGATTGGATAAATGTTCTCAAACGATTCGTAGATCTCAGCTCGTTCTTTAGCTCCTGGAATTTAACACACGACTACAGAATTACTACGACTTTATTCATCAAAGAGTTTATGGAAATGGACTGAACTCATCTCTATCTGCTCATGAGGACAAATGATCCCGTGATTACCAGAAATGATCTCCCAATGACGAGATACAAGTCTTTTCATTTCAAAATCTGTGTCTCGTAAAGAACTAATTACTAACAGGAACTAGAAGCTAACTCTAGACTAACAGGAACTAGAAGCTAACAGGAACTAGAAGCTAACTCTAGGCTAACAGGAACTAGAAGCTAACAGGAACTAGAAGCTAACTCTAGACTAACAGGAACTAGAAGCTAACTTTAGGCTAACAGGAACTAGAAGCTAACTTTAGGCTAACAGGAACTAGAAGCTAACTTTAGGCTAACAGGAACTAGAAGCTAACTTTAGGCTAACAGGAACTAGAAGCTAACAGGAACTAGAAGCTAACTCTAGGCTAACAGGAACTAGAAACGAACTCTAGACCAACAGGAACTAGAAGCTAACTTTAGGCTAACAGGAACTAGAAGCTAACTTTAGGCTAACAGGAACTAGAAGCTAACTTTAGGCTAACAGGAACTAGAAGCTAACTCTAGACTAACAGGAACTAGAAGCTAACTTTAGGCTAACAGGAACTAGAAGCTAACTCTGGGCTAACAGGAACTAGAAGCTAACTCTAGACTAACAGGAACTAGAAGCTAACAGGAACTAGAAGCTAACTCTAGACTAACAGGAACTAGAAGCTAACTTTAGGCTAACAGGAACTAGAAGCTAACTCTAGACTAACAGGAACTAGAAGCTAACTTTAGGCTAACAGGAACTAGAAGCTAACTTTAGGCTAACAGGAACTAGAAGCTAACAGGAACTAGAAGCGAACTCTAGACTAACAGGAACTAGAAGCTAACTTTAGGCTAACAGGAACTAGAAGCTAACTTTAGGCTAACAGGAACTAGAAGCTAACAGGAACTAGAAGCGAACTCTAGACTAACAGGAACTAGAAGCTAACTTTAGGCTAACAGGAACTAGAAGCTAACTTTAGGCTAACAGGAACTAGAAGCTAACTCTAGACTAACAGGAACTAGAAGCTAACTCTAGACTAACAGGAACTAGAAGCTAACAGGAACTAGCAGCTAACTCTAGGCTAACAGGAACTAGAAGCTAACAGGAACTAGAAGCTAACTTTAGGCTAACAGGAACTAGAAGCTAACTTTAGGCTAACAGGAACTAGAAGCTAACAGGAACTAGAAGCTAACTCTAGACTAACAGGAACTAGAAGCTAACTTTAGGCTAACAGGAACTAGAAGCTAACTCTAGACTAACAGGAACTAGAAGCTAACTCTAGGCTAACAGGAACTAGAAGCTAACTCTAGACTAACAGGAACTAGAAGCTAACAGGAACTAGAAGCTAACTCTAGACTAACAGGAACTAGAAGCTAACTCTGGGCTAACAGGAACTAGAAGCTAACTCTAGGCTAACAGGAACTAGAAGCTAACTCTGGGCTAACAGGAACTAGAAGCTAACTCTAGACTAACAGGAACTAGAAGCTAACTCTGGGCTAACAGGAACTAGAAGCTAACTCTGGGCTAACAGGAACTAGAAGCTAACTCTAGACTAACAGGAACTAGAAGCTAACTCTGGGCTAACAGGAACTAGAAGCTAACTCTAGACTAACAGGAACTAGAAGCTAACAGGAACTAGAAGCTAACTCTAGGTTTTTTCAGTACGTCAGAGTTTATTACCGGTCAGAACCACTTTCCCCGACACGAAGATGAGCAGGACGATGCGAGGCTTCACCATGCGGTAGATGAGACCTGGAAACAGCTCCGGTTCATAACTGTGGACACAAGATGGGTTTAAATGAAGCGTTTCATCCTGCTGATCAATAATCAATAATCATTAATCAATAATCAATAATCAGTCAGAATAAACTGGCTCAGTCCAGAAGACAGTTAGTTCAACTCAAAAAGTGTTGAAATGTTTTCAAATTCTTCAGAGGACACCAACTGGACTGTTGGGTTATTCAGAACACCTCGCTCTGGAAGAGAGCATCGAAGTCAGACCTAAAAGCTAACTCTAAGCTAACTTTAAGCTAACAGGAACTAGAAGCTAACTCTAGACTAACAGGAACTAGAAGCTAACTCTAGGCTAACAGGAACTAGAAGCTAACTCTAGGCTAACAGGAACTAGAAGCTAACTCTAGACTAACAGGAACTAGAAGCTAACTCTAGGCTAACAGGAACTAGAAGCTAACTCTAGGCTAACAGGAACTAGAAGCTAACTCTGGGCTAACAGGAACTAGAAGCTAACTCTAGACTAACAGGAACTAGAAGCTAACTCTAGGCTAACAGGAACTAGAAGCTAACTCTAGGCTAACAGGAACTAGAAGCTAACTCTAGGCTAACAGGAACTAGAAGCTAACTCTGGGCTAACAGGAACTAGAAGCTAACTCTAGACTAACAGGAACTAGAAGCTAACTCTGGGCTAACAGGAACTAGAAGCTAACTCTAGACTAACAGGAACTAGAAGCTAACTCTGGGCTAACAGGAACTAGAAGCTAACTCTAGGCTAACAGGAACTAGAAGCTAACTGGTGTGATCTTTTGTAGTTGTTGAAATGTGTATATTTCTCTCTTGTGACAGAGCTAGGCTAGCAGTTTCCCCCTGCTTCCAGCGTTTGTGCTAAGCTAGGCTAGGCTAGGCTAACCTGCTGAATTGTTGGTGTGTCAGGACGAGTCCCTCCAATCTGATGGGGAAGCAGACGTCACAGCTCGCCACCATGTTCTGGATCTTAAAGTCCATGAAGCGGGCAGCAAAACCCAGTTTCTGAACCACCCGAGCGTACTTCCTGGCTGCCAGCCGGGACTGCTCCTCACTGCACACACACACACACAGGTTCACGTGACAGACAGACAGGTAAACAGACAGACAGACAGACAGGTGAACAGACAGACAGACAGGTAAACAGACAGACAGACAGACAGACAGGTGAACAGACAGACAGACAGGTAAACAGACAGACAGACAGAAAGGTAAACAGACAGATAGGTAAACAGGTAGACAGGTGAACAGACAGACAGACAGACAGGTAAATAGACAGACAGACAGGTAAACAGACAGACAGACAGGTAGACAGGTGAACAGACAGACAGATAAACAGACAGACAGGTAAACAGGTAGACAGGTAAACAGACAGGCAGGTGAACAGACAGACAGGTAAACAGACAGACAGGTAGACAGGTAAACAGACAGACAGGTAAACAGGTGAACAGACAGACAGGTAAACAGGTAGACAGGTGAACAGACCTCTTGGCTCCGGTACAGACCATCTTCCCGGAGCTGAAGATGAGCGCGGTGGTTCGCGGCTCTCTGATCCTCATGATGACGGCCGCAAAGCGCTGGAATACGACAGGACAACTGAACAATGCTGGAGAGACGTTACATCAACCATAACCATACCCCTAACCATAACCATAACCATACCCCTAACCATAACCATAACCATAACCATACCCCTAACCATAACCATAACCATACCCCTAACCATAACCATAACCATAACCATACCCCTAACCATACCCCTAACCATAACCAAACCCTAACCCTAACCATAACCAAACCCTAACCCTAACCCTAACCCTAACCCTAACCATACCCCTAACCCTAACCATACCCCTAACCATAACCCTAACCCTAACCATACCCCTAACCATAACCCTAACCATACCCCTAACCCTAACCATAACCCTAACCCTAATCATACCCCAAGTAAAGTACACCATTGTGTTTTATTGTTGTTTTTTATCTTGGGTTTTAATTGAAAAGATTTTAACCTATTAAAGCTAAATACCTTTTTAAATCGTCTGTGGAGGGCTCTACCAGGCTGCACTCTGGCCTAGCTCTCAGGCCTCCATTTTCTCCAAACACATGGACTTCTGCACCTAACAAACAATTTGCAGACTGTTTTTTGGAAAGCCTCTCCTCTAAGCTGTCTCAGCAGGCCCACCGGGAAACTCCTACCACATCTACCTTCCAGGAGATACACCAAGCCACTTTCAAGGCCTACCTCGGTACCCACCCAAAAGGACCAGCAACCCAGAGACCTCCTAGGTAAGAGCCCACACAATTTTTGACGATTAACAAATGTTTTTACACAGAGGAAAGGATGTGCCCTCGAGTGGCAGAGGTAAGTCGGTACAGCTCTCACACACACACACTACACCACAACCACTCATGTCCATCCCACACCGCAGAACACTAGTCAACCGCCCTACCACACATACAGCCACAACCATGGACACACAACATACATCCACACTCAATCACCCACCAGATCCACACACCAGAATGCTCAGCAAACAATATTTCAAAATCATACAGGCCATACACCACAAACACATAGCAGATACAGCCATTTCTACACAAACATTTCCACCTGGGATGATGAGGCAAGTTCAAAGACTCTCAGCTTTCATAAAGCCATCCACACCCACTGAACACACACGCAGCCAAATTCAGGCCAACACTATCAACTGGATGCACACTAATATGATCATCCTACAACAACACTATCAGTCGACCATACATACCCTCACCAACACCACCCATAGCCCCCTGGCCCTCCAAATAGCCATTGGTTGGGCCAGGAAGCGCTATGGCCACAGATTAAGACAGGAAACCATACATTCACTACAACACACCTTCAACACACAACACACCTCCTCTCAACCCCCTCCCAAGTCTACCCTCAGGTCGGACAGCTCTCTGTCCCCGATCCCGGAGCTCTCAGATGAGGTGGACTTCCCACCCCTGCCGGCCCCGCACAGGCCCCCCCTTTCCCTTGGATCCCAACACATCACCCGACACCACCAGCAGGCTAACCAGGAACCCCTGCTCCCTACCCCACCACCAACTCGAGGACCCATTCCTGCACCCAACCAGCCCCCACCGGACCCACCACCGGACCCACCACAGGCCCCCCGCCCACAGAAGCAACTCACCATATCCTTTACCGAACGGACCCTCCCTCCTCAGCACCTGCCCCTTCACTGCCCCGGACACCCAAACAGGTCCCCGCTCCGGCAGAAACCTCATCTCCACTTCCACAGCGGACCAAGAGGATTCCCAACCAGACCACCCAGGAGATCAGCCTCATCTACCCTGCCAACCACAAGGCCCCTAGCCTGGAGACAATAACATCCCCCACCATTCACAGTAAGCACAACCTTGCAGTCATAACCATTGACACCATCTCTCCTCTCCCTCTCACACCCACAGGTGGCGCTGGTGACCGGACTGACCTTGTCGGGCGGGGGGCCCCAATTGAGCAGCTGCAGGAGGCTACACCCATGATGATTGGGACTTCAAAGGCTAACACTGCCACTCTGAAAGCCCTATCTGAGCCCTCCACTCAGCGCTCTTTTGGGGTCGCGCCGCCTGCCTTGGCCTCTCTGGAAGCCAGCGCTACCACAGGTCTGGTATCCAACACCCAAGAACTCTTCACCTACACCCCCTCCTTCGACCCCGACAGAAGCTACTCCCCAGGCCCCTTTATACCCACCTGCCACAACACCGGATCCGACGATTGGACCATCACAACACGGAAGGCATTTATGACCACCGACGCCAACACCAGCATATTCCCATCTCACCCATACCCGGATCTACAAATCGACAGCTACCCCTCTGCCAACTTCCGGAAATTCTACAAGCTTTTTAAAAGGACAGCACCCAACCCCACCCCTATAGTCGTTATCCTCGCAGTTGGCCTTAATGACATGACAGGACAGGACCCCAAGACCACCGGCAGACAACTAAAAGACATGCTGAGACATGCAGAGATCACCTTCCCTAACGCCAATATATATGTACCCCTCATCAACTACTCCCCAAACCTCATACCCATATACAGACGCAACCTCAAATACATCAACTTGGTCATCAGTACTTTTCATCATATCCCTGCAATCTCACCCCAGGACTTCATAACAGAATCCGACGATCTCACCTGGACGCTTACCACAGCCAAGCTCATCTTCCCACATTGGCTTCATAACTCCTAAAACCTTGACCCTTGCCCACCCTCTCATCCCAACCCTAACCCCCTACCTGAACCCCAACCCCCTTACCCTAACCTCTACCCAACCTTCTTACCCTAACCTCTACCCACCCTCTTACCCTAACCCTAACCCCTAATCCTGAACCCCATACCTTACCCTGACCCCAACCCTACTACATCCTGGTCCTCCGCCTCGCCTGGGGGTCGAACCCGGGTCTCCTGGGGCAGAGAGCTGCTCCAGCCACCTCACCCATCCATCCCGACAGGAACAGGAACCAGCTCTCACACACAAAGCATCATACAGCCACACACACTTACATACAGATCTTTAGGCCAGTGCACATAAACCTCCACCGGATCTATTAACCCCAACCATAACCCAAACCTAACCCTAACCATAACCATAACCATACCCCTAACCATAACCATAACCATAACCCTAACCATAACCAAACCCTAACCCTAACCATACCCCTAACCCTAACCATAACCCTAACCCTAACCATAACCCTAACCATACCCCTAACCATAACCCTAACCATACCCCTAACCCTAACCAAACCCTAACCATAACCCTAACCCTAACCATAACCATACCCCTAACCCTAACCATAACCCTAACCATACCCCTAACCATAACCAAACCAAACCCTAACCCTAACCCTAACCATAACCCAAACCCACCAGTCCATGTTTACTGCACACACAGTATTCTAAAGCTAACTCTAAGCTAGCCACACCTAGATGCTAACCAGAGATAAATGCTGAATCTAAGCTAAACATAACTAAAATCTAATGAACGCTAACTGTACCTGAAAGCTAACCATACCTACGCTAAGTGGACCTAAGTGCTAACTCTAAGCTAAGTGGACCTAAGTGCTAACTCTAAGCTAACCGGACCTAAGTGCTAACTCTAAGCTAACCGGACCTAAGTGCTAACTCTAAGCTAAGTGGACCTAAGTGCTAACTCTAAATGGTAAAGGGACTTAAACCCTTCCAGACTTTGGGGGACGCGTCTCCAGGTCCGTGAACCTGAAATGCTTGTGGACTTTCCCGCGCTACATGTACACAAGTCCACACTTTGTGTTTGTCCCTCAGGAGAAATGGGAGTAGTGAGTTCAGGAGGTCGGTACCTTCGGGTTGTACTCTGCGTTTCTGGCCTGCAGGGCGATAAACTTCAGATCCAGAGGACAACCCAGGTTCACTGTGGACACGATGTTCCTGCACACACGCACACGCACACACACACACACACACGCACACGCACACACACACGCACACACAGCTAAGATGATGAAGTACCATTACTACAGATGAAGTACCATTACTACATATACAGATGAAGTAGCAGTACTACATATACAGATGAAGTACCATTACTACATATACAGATGAAGTAGCAGTACTACATATACAGATGAAGTACCATTACTACATATACAGATGAAGTAGCAGTACTACATATACAGATGAAGTAGCAGTACTACATATACAGATGAAGTAGCAGTACTACTACAGAGTAAGTAGCAGTACTCAGTAACTTACTGTAGTTGTGGGATGATTCCTGACCTCTCAGTCACAGGGGTCATGGGGGTCATCGGGGTCATGGGACAGAAGGGGGAGGCGCCTGTCCCCGTCCCCGTCATGGACGACCCCTGCTGGGATTCAGCTGCTGCTGCTGTGGAATCCTGGGAGTTGTAGTCCAGACCGACGCCGCTGTCCTGAGACACGTCCAGCACTGCCGTCTGACTGTCAGCTGACACACAACGACAGAGTTGATCCCGCCGCCCTGTGACCTCACAGAGGCAACGCCCCCCCCCCTCCCCTGTGACCTCACAGAGGCCACGCCACCCCCCCTGACCTTACAGAGGCCACGCCCCCTGTGACCTCACAGGAGCGGTTTCACAGCTGGAACCAGCTGATGTGTTCCTGTTGCATCATCATCAAGCATCATCAGTGATGTCATACCTATGTCGTCGTCGTGGCGACTGCGCCCGTCCTGCGTGCCAAGCTCATCGGGTAGGAAGCTGAGGTCGAGCTCCTCCCCCCCCAGCTCTCCGCTCGGCCCCGCCTTCGTCGACAGGTGGGAGGGGGCGGGGCCCTGGAGGTCCAGCTCCTCCCCCAGAATGAAGCTGGCGTCCTGCAGTAAAAACACCTGATTCATTTTTATTCTTATTAACAGGATAATTGTTTTGACTTCCTCTTTACTATTTGTCTTCTACCTGATTCATCAACTCCTCCGTCTGGTGCTCATATGCTTTATTTATATTCAACATTAAACAGAAACCTCACATGGCCTCGTTAAGCTGCTTATTATGGTCTGTTATTGTAGAGCAGAATCCTCCTCCTGTCCCCTCAACACTCAGACCAGAGAGTCCTCATCAGTCTCTGAGGGTTCAGGTCTACTAGAGAACCAGAAGATCCAGCTCTCTGTTTCACTGTTTCAGCCTTAAAGTGGTCAAACTTCAACATGTTGAGCATCAAAACATCACAATCAGCTTTTAAAATCTGGACCAGATGGAAGTGTTTATGTGTGAGATGAAACCTTGAATGTCCTCCAACGTGTTCAAACATCAGGTGAAAGGTGGTGAAGTGGTTCCTGTTGTTAAACTCAACATGTGTTCAGTGGTGAGCTTCAGCTACAGCAGCAGTCTGACGAAACAGTCCAACTCACATTTGCAATGGAGTCATCGAAGTACCGCTCCAACGCCGACTCGTCCATGAGTGAAGAACCATCAGACCTGCTCCTGGACCTGCTCCAGGACCTGCTCCAGGACCTGGTTCCAGGCTGAGAGCTGCACAGCTGCATCCAATCCTCAGCTCATCAACACTGACAGACTCCAGCTGGAGGGGACATGAAGTCAGTCAACAGGAGACGAAGACATTAACCTCTGTCTTTACCACATTTACTAAGACGTTGTGGAGGACAAGTAGAAAGTAGTAGAGAATGTCAATACTCAGTAAAGTACTTGTACTTTGAAGTAAAATACAAATACTTAGAATTTGTACTTATACAGTACTTGAGTAAATGTACGTAGTTACTGTCCACCACAGCTCATTTACATATATATATATATATATATATATATATATATATATAATCTTTATTTATATTACTATTATTAACATTGTCATTAATTATATTATTATCATCTTTTTTATATTATTATCAACATTATCATGAATTATATTATTATCATCATTATTTATATTAATATTATTTATATTTTCATTAATGATATTACTATCATTATTTATATAATTATATTTATTATGATTAATTGTGTTATTATTATTATTATTAATTGTCTTATAACTATTATTATTATTAATTGTCTTATTATTCTTATCATCAATTGTCTTATTATTATTATTATCATTAATTGTCTTATTATTATCATCATCAATTGTCTTATTATTATTATTATCATTAATTGTCTTATTATTATTATTATTATTATTATTAATTGTCTTATTATTATTATTATCATTAATTGTCTTATTATTATTATTATCATTAATTGTCTTATTATTATTATTATCATTAATTGTCTTATTATTATAATTAATTGTCTTATTATTATTATTATCATTAATTGTCTTATTATTATTATTATCATTAATTGTCTTATCA
>NC_133809.1:568190-575690 GCF_043250625.1 Sebastes fasciatus | reverse complement strand
CTATTAATACTACTGTACTACTATTAATACTACTACTACTACTGTACTACTATTAATACTACTATTACTACTGTACTACTGTAATACTACTACTATTAATACTACTACTACTACTATACTACTGTACTACTGTACTACTACTACTACTGTACTACTATTAATACTACTGTACTACTATTAATACTACTACAACTACTGTACTGTACTACAACTACTGTACTACTGTACTACTATTAATACTACTGTACTACTGTACTACTACTACTACTGTACTACTATTAATACTACTGTACTACTATTAATACTACTACTACTACTGTACTACTATTAATACTACTGTACTACTATTAATACTACTACAACTACTGTACTACTGTACTACAACTACTGTACTACTGTACTACTACTACTACTATTAATACTACTCCTACTACTACTACTAGTACTACTACTACTACTACTACTACTACAGGTACTACTAGTACTATTACTACTAGTACTACTACTACTACTACTACTACAGGTACTACTACTACTACTACTACTACAGGTACTACTAGTACTATTACTACTAGTACTACTACTACTTCTACTAGTACTACTACTACTAGTACTACTACTACTACAGGTACAACTACTACTACTACTACTACTACTATTATAGGTACTACTAGTACTATTACTACTACTACTACAGGTACAGCTACTACTACTACTACTACTACTACTGGTACTACTGGTACTACTACTACTACAGGTACTACTAGTACTACTACTATAGGTACTACTAGTACTACTGCTACTACTACTACTACTACTACTACTACTACTACTGGTACTACTGGTACTACTACTACTACAGGTACTACTAGTACTACTACTATAGGTACTACTAGTACTACAGCTACTACTACTACTAGTACTACTACTACAGGTACTACTAGTACTACTACTATAGGTACTACTACTACTACTACTACTGGTACTACTGGTACTACTACTACTACAGGTACTACTAGTACTACTACTATAGGTACTACTAGTACTGCTACTACTACTACTACTACTACTACAACTACTACTACTACTAGTACTACTACTACTACTACTACTAGTACTACTACTACTAGTACTACTACTACTACTGGTACTACTACTACTACTACTAGTACTACTACTACTACTACTACAACTACTACTAGTACTACTAGTACTACTACTACTACTACTACAACTACTACTAGTACTACTAGTACTACTACTACTACTACTACTACTACTACTAGTACTACTACTACTAATACTAATACTACTACTAGTACTACTACTACTACTACTACTACTACTACTAGTACTACTACTACTAATACTAATACTACTACTAATACTACTACTACTACTACTACTACTACTACTACTACTACTACTAATACTACTACTACTACTACTACTACTAATACTACTACTACTACTAATACTACTACTGGTACTACTGGTACTACTTCTGACTGGTCCATCAGTGAGTCAGCGGACCAATCAGAGTGATTGATTACCTTTCAGATCTGTACCTGAACCAATCAGTGCCTTACCTGGAGGAGCCACCTGACCCGCTGATCTTCTACCGCGACTGGATCGGTCCAAACAAGCCCTGCATCATCCGCAACGCCTGCAGCCATTGGCCGGCCCTTTCCAGGTGGACGCCGGAGTACCTGAGGTGAGGAAGCCCCGCCCCCACCCACACCTCCTTTCTTCTGTGGTGTCAGGAAGTGAGCTCAGATCCTGTTGGGTCTCTAAACTATGGTGTACGGTCTGAGACCTGCTCTATATATAAAGCGTCTTGAGATAACTTCTGTTGTGATTTGACGCTATACAAAAATAAATTGATTTGATTTGATTTGATTTGATCAGCTTCCTGTTTGTCGTCTGCAGGGAGAAGGTGGGGTCAAAGGTCATCAGCGTGGCGGTGACTCCTAACGGCTTCGCCGACGCCGTCAACGGCGATCGCTTCGTGATGCCGGAGGAGAGACGCATGAGCTTTTCTTCTGTGCTGGACGTCATCGAGGGGAAGGTGAGAGTAGTACTGAGTAGTACTGAGTAGTACTGAGTAGTATTGTACACATGTAGTAGTAGTAATGTGTGTGTGTCTGTCAGGTGCATCAGCGCGGCGTGCTCTACGTCCAGAAGCAGTGTTCTAACCTGCTGGAGGAGCTGCCGGAGCTCACAGATGACCTGGAGCCTCACGTCTCCTGGATGAGCGCCGCCCTCGGTGAGTTCACGCTACTGAGCGCGCTCATGCACCTCGACTGGCCATGTGGTACAGCCCCTCCCACACCAGCGCCCTCGTGTAGTTAAACAGGCTACAGACGAGTTGTAGTTTTATCCAGATGGTGACGTCTCAAACAGTTGGATTTTTGTGCATCATCATCATTTTCATTTTCTCTAATTCATGATTTCTGTATGAACATGTGATGAAGTGCTTCCTGAGTTTTCTCTTCAGGACCTTTCACATAATTTCACTCTTTTTTTCTGCTTTTAGGAAAGTTACCAGATGCTGTGAATTTTTGGCTCGGAGAGGCGAGCGCCGTCACGTCCAGTAAGACCTGAACACAACACACATCAGACAGTGTGTGTTGAGCACGTGTGTGTATATAAAGTGTGCGTGTGTGTGTATTTCAGTGCACAAAGATCACTATGAGAATCTGTACTGTGTGATTTCTGGAGAGAAAAACTTCATCCTGCTGCCGCCCACAGACCGACCCTTCATCCCCTACGGTAACCATAGCAACCACCATGTCTAATCCTACAGTAACCATAGCAACCTCCCTGCATATCCTGTTCAGTAACCATCTACAGTAACCATAGTTACCTCCCTGCGTATCCTACAGTAACCATAGTAACCCGTCTCCATCAGGTGTGTATCAGCCGGCTGTTTACCGTCAGCAGGACGACGGTGAGTTTGAGGTCGTCGATCAGAGCGACTCTGAGAAGGTGCGTTCAGGTGTCTGTCTGTTAATCTCAGTGCTCTCTGCTCTATTTGAAACACTGACTCTCCCCATCCCTCCCCTCCTCCCCCCTCAGGTCCCGTGGATCCCTCTGGACCCTCTGGACCCGGACCTGGACCGGTACCCGCAGTACCGGAGAGCCCGGCCGCTCCGCTGCAGCGTGAAGGCCGGAGAGATGCTGTACCTGCCGTCCCTGTGGTTCCACCACGTCCAGCAGTCACACGGCTGCATCGCAGGTACAAACACTGACGCACCTGAACGCACCACACGGCTGCATCGCAGGTACAAACACTGATGCACCTGAACGCACCACACGGCTGCATCGCAGGTACAAACACTGATGCACCTGAACGCACCACACGGCTGCATCGCAGGTACAAACACTGACGCACCTGAACGCACCACACGGCTGCATCGCAGGTACAAACACTGACGCACCTGAACGCACCACACGGCTGCATCGCTGGTACTAACACTGACGCACCTGAACGCACCATAGGGCTGCATCGCTGGTACTAACACTGACGCACCTGAACGCACCACACGGCTGCATCGCAGGTACAAACACTGATGCACCTGAACGCACCACACGGCTGCATCGCAGGTACAAACACTGACGCACCTGAACGCACCATATGGCTGCATCGCTGGTACTAACACTGACGCACCTGAACGCACCACACGGCTGCATCGCAGGTACAAACACTGACGCACCTGAACGCACCACACGGCTGCATCGCAGGTACAAACACTGACGCACCTGAACGCACCACACGGCTGCATCGCAGGTACAAACACTGATGCACCTGAACGCACCACACGGCTGCATCGCAGGTACAAACACTGACGCACCTGAACGCACCATAGGGCTGCATCGCTGGTACTAACACTGACGCACCTGAACGCACCACACGGCTGCATCGCAGGTACAAACACTGACGCACCTGAACGCACCACACGGCTGCATCGCAGGTACAAACACTGACGCACCTGAACGCACCACACGGCTGCATCGCAGGTACAAACACTGACGCACCTGAACGCACCATACGGCTGCATCGCTGGTACTAACACTGACGCACCTGAACGCACCACACGGCTGCATCGCAGGTACAAACACTGACGCACCTGAACGCACCACACGGCTGCATCGCAGGTACAAACACTGACGCACCTGAACGCACCACACGGCTGCATCGCAGGTACAAACACTGACGCACCTGAACGCACCATAGGGCTGCATCGCTGGTACTAACACTGACGCACCTGAACGCACCACACGGCTGCATCGCAGGTACAAACACTGACGCACCTGAACGCACCACACGGCTGCATCGCAGGTACAAACACTGACGCACCTGAACGCACCACACGGCTGCATCGCAGGTACAAACACTGACGCACTACGGGGTCAGATACATAAAAGTCGTTGACTCACGACTGAACCGGAGTGAACGCTGATCTGGTGTTCTTCTTTATAAACTCCAGTTTTTGTGGGAACTACGACTCATTGACATGGGTTTGGTGTCTGTTGTTCAGGTGTTGACACCTTGTGTTTTTTCTCTGCTGCAGTGAACTTCTGGTACGACATGGAGTACGACATCAAGTACAACTACTTCCGGCTGCTGGAGACGCTGTCTGAGGTCACAGGGTCAACGTGACATCACAGCAGCTGCATGATGTCACAGTGACATCACAGCAGCTGCATGATGACACTGTGACATCACAGCAGCTGCATGATGACAGTGACATCACAGCAGCTGCATGATGACACTGTGACATCACAGCAGCTGCATGATGAGTGACATCACAGCAGCTGCATGATGACACTGTGACATCACAGCAGCTGCATGATGACACTGTGACATCACAGCAGCTGCATGATGACAGCGACGTGAAGCGACTGAACAATAAAGTTTAGTTTAAAACTCAACAGAAGTCTGTTTGATTTCATTAAGATTGAAATATTTGAATTAATATGCTTAATTATGTGCTACGTATAACAGACCGCTGCTACGTATAACAGACCGCTGCTACGTATAACAGACCGTTGCTACGTATAACGGACCGTTGCTACGTATAACGGACCATTCCTACGTATAACGGACCATTCCTACGTATAACAGACCGTTGCTACGTATAGCAAACCGTTGCTACGTATAGCAAACCGTTGCTACGTATAACAGACCGTTGATACGTATAACGGACCATTCCTACGTATAACAGACCGTTGCTATGTATAACAGACCGTTGCTATGTATAACAAACCGTTGCTACGTATAACGGACCTTTGCTACGTATAGCAGACCGCTGCTACGTATAACAGACCGTTGCTATGTATAACAAACCGTTGCTACGTATAACGGACCATTGCTACGTATAACAGACCGTTGCTATGTATAACAGACCGTCGCTACGTATAACAGACCGTTGCTACGTATAGCAAACCGTTACTACGTATAACAGACCGTTGTTACGTATAACGGACCATTTCTACGTATAACGGACCGTTGCTACGTATAACGAACCGTTGCTACGTATAACAGACCGTTGCTACGTATAGCAGACCGTTGCTACGTATAGCGGACCATTCCTGCGTATAACGGACCGTTGTTACGTATAACGGACCGTTGTTACGTATAACGGACCATTCCTACCTATAACGGACCGTTGCTACGTATAACGGACCGTTGCTACGTATAACGGACCATTCCTACCTATAACGGACCGTTGCTACGTATAACGGACCGTTGCTACGTATAACGGACCATTCCTACGTATAACAGACCGTTGCTATGTATAACGGACCGTTGCTACGTATAACGGACCATTCCTACGTATAACAGACCATTCCTACGTATAACAGACTGTTGCTACGTATAACAAACCGTTATTACGTATAACGGACCATTCCTACATATAACAAACCGTTGCTACGTATAACGGACCATTGCTACGTATAACAGACCGTTGCTATGTATAACAGACCGTCGCTACGTATATCAGACCGTCGCTACGTATAACAGACCGTTGCTACGTATAACGGACCGTTGCTACGTATAACAGACCGTTGCTACGTATAGCAGACCGTTGCTACGTATAGCGGACCATTCCTGCGTATAACGGACCGTTGTTACGTATAACGGACCGTTGTTACGTATAACGGACCATTCCTACGTATAACGGACCGTTGCTACGTATAATGGACCATTCCTACCTATAACGGACCGTTGCTACGTATAACGGACGTTGTTACGTATAACGGACCATTCCTGCGTATAACGGACCGTTGTTACGTATAACGGACCGTTGTTACGTATAGCAGACCGTTGCTACGTATAACGGACCGTTGTTACGTATAACGGACCATTCCTGCGTATAACGGACCATTGTTACGTATAACGGACCGTTGTTACGTATAACGGACCATTCCTGCGTATAACGGACCGTTGTTACGTATAACGGACCGTTGCTACGTATAACAGACCGTTGCTACGTATAACAGACCGTTGTTACGTATAGCAGACCGTTGCTACGTATAACGGACCGTTGTTACGTATAACGGACCATTCCTGCGTATAACGGACCATTCCTGCGTATAACGGACCGTTGTTACATATAACGGACCGTTGTTACGTATAGCGGACCGTTGCTACGTATAGCAGACCGTTGCTACGTATAGCAGACCGTTGCTACGTATAACGGACCGTTGTTACGTATAACAATAATTATTTCACAACAATGAGCTGCTGTACATTTTCTCTTACTTATAACATTAATATTAACATTGATGTTGTATAATCGAAATGAATTACTGATGTTTGACACGGAGAATATTCTCTGTTAAAGGGAGTGTTAGTCAGAATCCTAAATGTGTTGTTAACAGCTTCACCTGTGTCCGTTAAGTCAACTAAAGTCAGCGTCCTGTTGCTGGCGCTTGTGCTCGCTCTACATAGACATGAAGGAGCATCGCTCAACACAGTGAGGAGACACACGTCAGCTAAAAGCACAATATCACTCTATATTTCAGCTGCTTGGCAGTAATGTTAGCTGACCAGACCAAGGTCTCTCCATGAATCAATGCTGATCCTAGTGTTGGCTTTTCCCGCCTCAGCCTCCCGACCGCGGCCGGAGGGAACGGGGGAGACGATAACGTTTCTCTCTGCGGAGCCCCGTCACTTCACAAGACACGGGAAACCTCTGTTGGTCTGGAGGAGCTGCAGCAGTTATTTCTGCACAAACGTCCACTGAACATTCACTAGATATTCTCAGAGCTAAACTAACTCTTCTGCAGTGTGGAGTGAGCAGCATGCACGTGAGAGGTGGAGAGAGAGAGAGAGAGAAGGAGCGCGGTGTGTGAGTGAAGGCAGGCAGAGGAGCAGAGGAGCAGAGGAGCAGAGACTCCGGTCCTGGAGACCAAAGCTACGGTCTCCCCCGCGTCCTCCGACCGCGGCCAACACTGTTTAACAGCTTCACTAGATACAACCAAGAGGTTTTG
>NC_133809.1:363190-563190 GCF_043250625.1 Sebastes fasciatus | reverse complement strand
CGGCGCTTTCAGCCGGAGCGACGCCACGCCGCTGCTAACGTTGGTGGTGTTTGTGGCGATGCCGCAGCGCAGCGTGTTGGTGGAGATGACGCTGAGCGGGAGGCGGCTGCTGCTGATGTTGCCATGGTTACTGCTGATGTTGCCATGGTTAATGCTGCAGGTCCTCAGCAGCGCCCCCTGCTGGCTCATGAACACGCTGCTGCGCTGAAACGTCTGAACGGCGGACACATCCAGACGCAACTCTGAGCGCACGAGCTTCGGATACGACTTCAGGTGCATGATGGTCCTGAGAGACAGAGAGACAGAGAGACAGAGAGACAGAGACAGAGAGACAGAGAGAGAGAGAGAGAGAGAGAGACAGAGAGAGAGAGAGACAGAGAGAGAGAGAGAGAGAGAGAGGGAGAGACAGAGAGACAGAGAGAGAGAGAGAGAGAGAGAGAGAGAGAGAGAGGGAGAGACAGAGAGACAGAGAGACAGAGAGACAGAGAGAGACAGAGAGACAGAGACAGAGAGACAGAGAGAGAGAGAGAGAGACAGAGAGAGAGAGAGACAGAGAGAGAGAGAGAGAGAGAGACAGAGAGACAGAGAGAGAGAGAGAGAGAGAGACAGAGACAGAGAGACAGAGAGAGAGAGAGAGAGAGAGAGACAGAGAGAGAGAGAGAGAGAGACAGAGACAGAGAGACAGAGAGAGAGAGAGAGAGAGAGAGAGACAGAGAGAGAGAGGGAGAGACAGAGAGACAGAGAGAGAGAGAGAGAGAGAGGGACAGAGAGAGAGACGATATAATAACTACCTGCAGTATATATAACTATATATAACTACCTGCAACACTACATACTGGCTTACCTCCAGACTGCGTGCTGATTGGTTGCTGGTGGTGGTGGGGGCGTGGTCCTGGTTTGAGTGACAGCTCCTCTGATCCTTCAGCTTCACATCTCTCAGACGTTCACTGTCTCCTCCCAGACAGGAAACAGAAGCAACGCCGCCACTCATCTGGCTCCTCCCCCTCTGGACGTACACACACACACACTCATGATTAGACACTGTAAATGTTGTGTGTGTGTGTGTGTGTGTGTGTGTGTGTGTGTGTGTGTGTGTGTGTGTGTGTGTGTGTCAGTCCCTGAGCCAATCAGCTGCTAGAACTCCCTCCTCATGTCTATATAAGGCAGCAGGTGATCAATACTCTGCTGGTGTGGGCGTGTTGCTACTGGTTACCAGAGAGGAGGTGAAACCCTGGACAGCACGTTATTGATCTGTTGTGGATGCCAGCATCTGATTGGCCGACACAATCTGATCTGATATCTCGATATTGATCAAAAATAATGATGAGACAGGAATGTGTTTTAATTCATCACACACATTCAACACGACGGTACTACGAGTATTAGGGCCACATTGAGGAAAAGAAATCAAAGTGAGATTTAGAGAATAAAGTCAGAATATTATAAAGTAGTAACTTTACGTGTTATTTCTTTTTTCTCGTAATATTCTGACTTTATTCTGTAAATCTCACTTTGATTTCTTTTCCTCAATGTGGCCCTAATACTCGTCGTACATTTGCCTAAACTGGTTCTTTTGATAGTAACGGTTGCTGACCACTAGTCTATACGATCATTTAACATGAGCACCAATTGAGCTGTTCAGACAGGACGCACCGCGGCGCCATCATAGAGACCACCGATCAATCATAGTAGAACAAATAGGAGCTGATAACGGCGGCGACATCGATCAGAGCACCCTTGTGACCTGATCAAAACGCTGCCATAAACTTCAGCAAAGCCAACAGAAATAGAAGAGAGAAACCACAGAAGCAGCTCCTCCGTTGAGCTGTCTGAAACTAGTCTCGGCCTGTTCAGCCAGACGACCACACCCTCAACCACAAGGCATGCTGGGAAAACACCAAAACACCCTGTGTGTGTGTGAAGCCAATTATCGCCTCGCTTTACTCGCACAAGTAGGACCGCTGGTATCATCTGTGTTCACTCTAGACGCTCCAGAGAGGAGGAGCTCATCTCCATGGATACCAACAACATGTCCTCCATCAGCCATGGAAGAAATAACCTCTGTAGCTGCTGTGTTCATGTTGGTGAAGTCCCAGACACGTCAGAAAACCAAACGCCGTCGTGTCTGGGTTCATAACGTCACCCGGCGGCGAGCTGTATTCACACACAGTGACATCACACTGACTGTATCTAGCAGCCACACGTCTCTACTGAACGTATGAACCCAGAATAAACAGATTGAGCTGTGATTTAATATCAATAAACAGATTGAGCTGTGATTTAATATCAATAAACAGATCAAAATGATGCTGAAATAACTACATCTTGATGCTGATTAGTAAAAAGTCTGAATTCCTGTTTCGTCAGGTCTGTTACCATGACGACGAGTAGACAACTTTTAAAATGCTTGTTTTCTGAATGGAGTCTGGTTGGATGCAGCTGCTCCATCAACACGGCTAACAGCAGTCTGAAGCTAACAGCTGTTAGCTTCAGACTGCTGTTAGCTTCATGGTACGTGTCCACAGGGGTGTTTTTTATCGCGAGGGGACGCGACGCTTCCCAGCATTGGACGCTTGGTGTGCTGTCCCTAGAAACAAGGCACTCGGCTCCTGATTGGACGAACGCTTTCCCGCCGTTGGCTGCTGCTCAAACCGGAACCAGTCTGGAGGCTCGTTTGGAAACTATCTTCTCTTATTTCACGTAAACAGTTCACTGAGATGTGTTTCTGAAAACATTTGAGGAGAGAAATAACCCATGTTGATGAATCTGTCTTTATTTTGTCTCGACAACGTTTAGTTTAAAAGATTATCGGGAGTTTGGAGAGGCGGCGCGTCGCGTCGGACACCCGTGATTTGCATAAAGTAGCCAGGACTTCAACTTTATGCAAATGAGGAGCGGGCTTCCTGCACGCCTAGTCTCTCAAATCGCGACGCCACGCTACCAGAATGCATTGCGCGGCTGCTTGCAAAGACAATGAATGGGGAGCGTGGAAAGCACAGAACCTGTGGACACGTACCATTAGACTGCTGTTAGCTAATGTCAGCTAGCAGTGAGTGATAACAAACAGACCGGAACCGGAAGCAGAGCTCACTTCATAACAAACAGACCGGAACCGGAAGCAGAGCTCACTTCATAACAAACAGACCGGAACCGGAAGCAGAGCTCACTTCTGACACAAGTCGACAAACTTTGCTAGCCGTGGAGCTAACTAGCATGCTAGCAGCCTCATAATGTTCCAAGAATGAGAATGTTATTCACCAGAAAGTCCTCTTTGATGTTGTCCATGACAACACCATAAACACCATAAACACCATGAACACCGTAAACAACATGAACACCATGGACACCATGGACACCATAAACAACATAAACAACATGAACACCATGGACAACATGAACACCATGAACAACATGGACACCATGGACACCATGAACACCATGGACACCATGGACACCATAAACAACATAAACAACATGAACACCATGAACACCATGAACACCATGAACAACATGGACACCATGGACAACATGAACACCATGAACAACATGGACACCATGGACACCATGGACACCATAAACAACATAAACAACATGAACACCATGAACACCATGAACACCATGGACACCATAAACAACATGAACACCATGAACACACTGGACACCATGGACACCATAAACAACATGAACACCATGGACACCATAAACAACATGGACACCATGAACACCGTTAACAACATGAACAACATGAACAACATAAACACCATAAACAACATGAACACCACTATACTATACTATACTATAGGGATAGATACTATACTATACTATACTGTACTATAGGGATAGATACTATACTATAGGGATAGATACTATACTATACTATACTATACTATAGGGATAGATACTATACTATACTATACTATAGGGATAGATACTATACTATACTATACTGTACTATAGGGATAGATACTATACTATACTATACTATACTATAGGGATAGATACTATACTATACTATACTATAGAGATAGATACTATACTATAGGGATAGATACTATACTATACTATAGGGATAGATACTATACTATACTATAGGGATAGATACTATACTATACTATACTATACTATAGGGATAGATACTATACTATACTATAGGGATATACTATACTATACTATACTATAGGGATAGATACTATACTATACTATAGGGATAGATACTATACTATACTATACTGTACTATAGGGATAGATACTATACTATACTATAGGGATAGATACTATACTATACTATACTATAGGGATATATACTATACTATACTATACTATAGGGATAGATACTATACTATACTATACTATACTGTACTATAGGGATAGATACTATACTATACTATAGGGATATATACTATACTATACTATACTATACTATACTATACTATAGGGATAGATACTATACTATACTGTACTATAGGGATAGATACTATACTATACTATAGGGATAGATACTATACTATACTGTACTATAGGGATAGATACTATACTATACTATAGGGATAGATACTATACTATACTATACTATAGGGATAGATACTATACTATACTATACTGTACTATACTATACTATAGGGATAGATACTATACTATACTATAGGGATAGATACTATACTATAGGGATAGATACTATACTATACTATAGGGATAGATACTATACTATACTATAGGGATAGATACTATACTATAATATAGGGATAGATACTATAGTATACTATAGGGATAGATACTATACTATACTATACTATACTATACTATACTATAGGGATAGATACTATACTATACTATACTATACTATACTATAGGGATAGATACTATACTATACTATAGGGATAGATACTATACTATACTATACTATACTATACTATACTATACTATAGGGATAGATACTATATTATAGGGATAGATATTATACTATACTATACTATAGGGATAGATACTATACTCTACTATACTATACTATACTATAGGGATAGATACTATACTATACTATACTATACTATAGGGATAGATACTATACTATACTATACTATACTATACTATACTATACTATAGGGATAGATACTATACTATACTATACTATAGGGATATATACTATACTATACTATAGGGATAGACACTATACTATACTATACTATAGGGATAGATACTATACTATACTATACTATAGGGATAGATACTATACTATACTATACTATAGGGATAGATACTATACTATACTATACTATAGGGATAGATACTATACTATACTATACTATAGGGATAGATACTATACTATACTATACTATAGGGATAGATACTATACTATACTATAGGGATAGATACTATACTATACTATAGGGATAGATACTATACTATACTATACTATAGGGATAGATACTATACTATACTATAGGGATAGATACTATACTATACTATAGGGATAGATACTATACTATACTATACTATAGGGATAGATACTATACTATACTATACTATAGGGATAGATACTATACTATACTATACTATAGGGATAGATACTATACTATACTATAGGGATAGATACTATACTATACTATACTATAGGGATAGATACTATACTATACTATAGGGATAGATACTATACTATACTATACTATAGGGATAGATACTATACTATAGGGATAGATACTATACTATACTATAGGGATAGATACTATACTATACTATACTATAGGGATAGATACTATACTATAGGGATAGATACTATACTATACTATAGGGATAGATACTATACTATACTATACTATACTATAGGGATAGATACTATACTATACTATAGGGATAGATACTATACTATACTATAGGGATAGATACTATACTATACTATAGGGATAGATACTATACTATACTATACTATAGGGATAGATACTATACTATACTATACTATAGGGATAGATACTATACTATACTATACTATAGGGATAGATACTATACTATACTATAGGGATAGATACTATACTATACTATAGGGATAGATACTATACTATAGGGATAGATACTATACTATACTATACTGTACTATACTATACTATAGGGATAGATACTATACTATACTATAGGGATAGATACTATACTATACTATACTATAGGGATAGATACTATACTATACTATAGGGACAGATACTATACTATACTATACTACACTATACTATAGGGATAGATACTATACTATACTACACTATACTATACTATAGGGATAGATACTATACTATACTATAGGGATAGATACTATACTATACTACAATACACTATACTATACTATACTATACTACACTAAACTATACTATACTATACTATACTACACTATACTATACTATACTATAGGGATAGATACTATACTATACTATACTATACTATAGGGATAGATACTATACTATACTACACTACACTACACTATACTATACTATACTATACTATAGGAATAGATACTATACTATACTATAGGGATAGATACTATACTATACTATACTACACTATACTAAACTACACTATACTATACTATACTATACTATACTATAGGGATAGATACTATACTATACTATAGGGATAGATACTATACTATACTATAGGGATAGATACTATACTATACTATAGGGATAGATACTATACTATACTATACTACACTATACTACACTATACTACACTATACTATACTATAGGGATAGATACTATACTATATTATAGGGATAGATACTATACTATACTATACTATACTACACTACACTATACTATACTATACTATACTATACTATACTACACTATACTATACTATAGGGATAGATACTATACTATACTATAGGAATAGATACTATACTATACTATACTATACTACACTACACTACACTATACTACACTATACTATACTATAGGGATAGATACTATACTATACTATAGGGATAGATACTATACTATACTACACTATACTACACTACACTACACTATACTATACTACACTATACTATACTATACTATACTATACTATAGGGATAGATACTATACTATACTATAGGGATAGATACTATACTATACTATACTATACTATACTAAACTACACTACACTATACTATACTATACTATACTATACTACACTATACTATACTATACTATACTATAGGGATAGATACTATACTATACTATAGGGATAGATACTATACTATACTATACTACACTATACTACACTACACTATACTATACTACACTATACTATAGGGATAGATACTATACTATACTATACTATACTATACTATAGGGATAGATACTATACTATACTATAGGGATAGATACTATACTATACTATAGGGATAGATACTATACTATACTATACTATAGGGATAGATACTATACTATACTATACTATAGGGATAGATACTATACTATACTATAGGGATAGATACTATACTATACTATACTATAGGGATAGACACTATACTATACTATAGGGATAGATACTATACTATACTATACTATACTATAGGGATAGATACTATACTATACTATACTATAGGGATAGATACTATACTATACTATAGGGATAGATACTATACTATACTATACTATAGGGATAGATACTATACTATACTATAGGGATAGATACTATACTATACTATAGGGATAGATACTATACTATACTATACTATACTATACTATACTACACTATACTACACTACACTATACTATACTACACTACACTATACTATAGGGATAGATACTATACTATAGGGATAGATACTATACTATACTATAGGGATAGATACTATACTATACTATAGGGATAGATACTATACTATACTATACTATAGGGATAGATACTATACTATACTATACTATAGGGATAGATACTATACTATACTATACTATAGGGATAGATACTATACTATACTATACTATACTATACTATACTATAGGGATAGATACTATACTATACTATACTATACTATAGGGATAGATACTATACTATACTATACTATACTATAGGGATAGATACTATACTATACTATACTATAGGGATAGATACTATACTATACTATAGGGATAGATATTATACTATACTATATTATACTATACTATAGGGATAGATACTATACTATACTATAGGGATAGATACTATACTATACTATACTGTACTATACTATACTATACTGTACTATACTATACTATAGGGATAGATACTATACTATACTATACTATAGGGATAGATACTATATTATACTATAGGGATAGATACTATACTATACTATAGGGACAGATACTATACTATACTATACTACACTATACTATACTATAGGGATAGATACTATACTATACTATACTACACTATACTACACTATACTATACTATAGGGATAGATACTATACTATACTATAGGGATAGATACTATACTATACTATACTACACTACACTATACTATACTATACTACACTACACTATACTATACTATACTATACTACACTATACTATACTATAGGGATAGATACTATACTATACTATACTATAGGGATAGATACTATACTGTACTATAGGGATAGACACTATACTATACTATACTATACTATAGGGATAGATACTATACTATACTATAGGGATAGATACTATACTATACTATACTATACTATAGGGATAGACACTATACTATACTATAGGGATAGATACTATACTATACTATACTATACTATACTATAGGGATAGATACTATACTATACTATACTATAGGGATAGATACTATACTATACTATAGGGATAGATACTATACTATACTATACTATAGGGATAGATACTATACTATAGGGATAGATACTATACTATACTATAGGGATAGATACTATACTATACTATACTATACTATACTATACTACACTATACTACACTACACTATACTACACTATACTATAGGGATAGATACTATACTATAGGGATAGATACTATACTATACTATAGGGATAGATACTATACTATACTATAGGGATAGATACTATACTATACTATACTATAGGGATAGATACTATACTATACTATAGGGATAGATACTATACTATACTATACTATACTATACTATAGGGATAGATACTATACTATACTATACTATACTATACTATACTATACTATACTATAGGGATAGATACTATACTATACTATAGGGATAGATACTATACTATACTATACTATACTATAGGGATAGATACTATACTATACTATACTATAGGGATAGATACTATACTATACTATAGGGATAGATATTATACTATACTATATTATACTATACTATAGGGATAGATACTATACTATACTATAGGGATAGATACTATACTATACTATACTGTACTATACTATACTATACTGTACTATACTATACTATAGGGATAGATACTATACTATACTATACTATAGGGATAGACACTATACTATACTATACTATAGGGATAGATACTATACTATACTATAGGGACAGATACTATACTATACTATACTACACTATACTATAGGGATAGATACTATACTATACTATACTATACTACACTATACTACACTATACTATACTATAGGGATAGATACTATACTATACTATAGGGATAGATACTATACTATACTATACTACACTACACTATACTATACTATACTACACTACACTATACTATACTATACTATACTACACTATACTATACTATAGGGATAGATACTATACTATACTATACTATAGGGATAGATACTATACTGTACTATAAGGATAGACACTATACTATACTATACTATACTATAGGGATAGATACTATACTATACTATAGGGATAGATACTATACTATACTATACTATACTATACTATAGGGATAGATACTATACTATACTATACTATACTATACTATAGGGATAGATACTATACTATACTATAGGGATAGATACTATACTATACTATACTATAGGGATAGATACTATACTATACTATACTATACTATACTATAGGGATAGATACTATACTATAGGGATAGATACTATACTATACTATACTATACTATACTGTACTATACTATACTATACTGTACTATACTATACTGTACTATACTATACTATAGGGATAGATACTATACTATACTATAGGGATAGATACTATACTATACTATACTATAGGGATACTATACTATACTATATTATAGGGATAAATACTATACTATACTATACTATACTATAGGGATAGATACTATACTATAGGGATACTATACTATACTATATTATAGGGATAAATACTATACTGTACTATACTACACTATACTATACTATACTATAGGGATAGATACTATACTATACTACACTATACTACACTACACTATACTATACTATACTATACTATAGGGATAGATACTATACTATACTATACTATAGGGATAGATACTATACTATACTATACTACACTACACTATACTATACTATACTATACTACACTATACTATACTATACTATACTATACTATAGGGATAGATACTATACTATACTATAGGGATAGATACTATACTATACTATACTACACTACACTACACTATACTATACTACACTATACTATACTACACTATACTATACTATACTACACTATACTATACTATACTATAGGGATAGATACTATACTATACTATAGGGATAGATACTATACTATACTATACTATAGGGATAGATACTATACTATACTATACTATAGGGATAGATACTATACTATACTATACTATAGGGATAGATACTATACTATACTATAGGGATAGATACTATACTATACTATACTATACTATACTATACTATACTATAGGGATAGATACTATACTATAGAGATAGATACTATACTATACTATACTATAGGGATAGATACTATACTATACTATACTATACTATACTATACTATAGGGATAGATACTATACTATACTATAGGGATAGATACTATACTATACTATACTATACTATACTATACTGTACTATACTATACTATACTATACTATACTATACTGTACTATACTATACTATAGGGATAGATACTATACTATACTATACTATAGGGATAGATACTATACTATACTATACTATAGGGATACTATACTATACTATATTATAGGGATAAATACTATACTATACTACACTATACTATACTATACTATAGGGATAGATACTATACTATACTATACTATAGGGATAGATACTATACTATACTATACTATACTATAGGGATACTATACTATACTATATTATAGGGATAAATTCTATACTATACTATACTATACTACACTATACTATACTATACTATACTATACGGATAGATACTATACTATACTATACTATAGGGATACTATACTATACTATATTATAGGGATAAATACTATACTATACTACACTATACTATACTATACTATACTATAGGGATAGATACTATACTACACTATACTACACTATACTATACTATACTATACTATACGGATAGATACTATACTATACTATACTATAGGGATAGATACTATACTATAATATACTATACTACACTATACTACACTACACTATACTATACTATACTATACTATAGGGATAGATACTATACTATACTATACTATAGGGATAGATACTATACTATACTATAGGGATAGATACTATACTATACTATAGGGATAGATACTATACTATACTATACTATAGGGATAGATACTATACTATACTATACTATAGGGATATATACTATACTATACTATACTATACTATAGGGATAGATACTATACTATACTATACTATACTATACTATAGGGATAGATACTATACTATACTATAGGGATAGATACTATACTATACTATACTATACTATAGGGATAGATACTATACTATACTATACTATACTATACTATAGGGATAGATACTATACTATACTATACTGATAGATACTATACTATACTATAGGGATAGATACTATACTATACTATACTATAGGGATAGATACTATACTATACTATAGGGATAGATACTATACTATACTATACTGTACTATACTATACTATACTATACTGTACTATACTATACTATACTATAGGGATAGATACTATACTATACTATACTATACTATACTATAGGGATAGATACTATACTATACTATAGGGACAGATACTATACTATACTATACTACACTATACTATACTATAAGGATAGATACTATACTATACTATACTATAGGGATAGATACTATACTATACTATACTATACTATACTATAGGGATAGATACTATACTATACTATACTATAGGGATAGATACTATACTATACTATAGGGATAGATACTATACTATACTATACTATACTATAGGGATAGATACTATACTATACTATAGGGATAGATACTATACTATACTATACTATAGGGACAGATACTATACTATACTACACTATACTACACTACACTACAATACACTATACTATACTACACTATACTATACTATAGGGATAGATACTATACTATACTATACTATAGGGATAGATACTATACTATACTATACTATACTATAGGGATAGATACTATACTATACTATACTATAGGGATAGATACTATACTATACTATAGGGATAGATATTATACTATACTATATTATACTATACTATAGGGATAGATACTATACTATACTATAGGGATAGATACTATACTATACTATAGGGATAGATACTATACTATACTATACTATACTATAGGGATAGATACTATACTATACTATAGGGATAGATACTATACTATACTATAGGGATAGATACTATACTATACTATACTATACTATAGGGATAGATACTATACTATACTATACTATACTATACTATAGGGATAGATACTATATTATACTATAGGGATAGATACTATACTATACTATACTATACTGTACTATACTATACTATAGGGAGATACTATACTATACTATACTATAGGGATAGATACTATACTATACTATACTATACTGTACTATACTATACTATACTATACTATACTATAGGGATAGATACTATACTATACTATAGGGATAGATACTATACTATACTATAGGGATACTATACTATACTATACTATACTACACTATACTATACTATACTATAGGGATAGATACTATACTATACTATAGGGATAGATACTATACTATACTATACTATACTATAGGGATACTATACTATACTATATTATAGGGATAAATACTATACTATACTATACTACACTATACTATACTATAGGGATAGATACTATACTACACTATACTACACTATACTATACTATATGGATAGATACTATACTATACTATACTACACTACACTACACTATACTATACTATAGGGATAGATACTACACTACACTATACTACACTACACTACACTATACTATACTATACTACACTACACTATACTATACTACACTACACTACACTACACTATACTATACTATACTACACTATACTACACTACACTACACTATACTATACTATACTATAGGGATAGATACTATACTATACTATACTATACTACACTATACTACACTATACTATACTATACTATACTATACGGATAGATACTATACTATACTATACTATACTATACTACACTACACTATACTATAGGGATAGATACTACACTACACTACACTACACTACACTATACTATACTACACTACACTACACTATACTATACTATACTATACTACACTACACTACACTATAGGGATAGATACTATACTATACTATATTATAGGGATAAATACTATACTATACTATACTACACTATACTATACTATACTATAGGGATAGATACTATACTACACTATACTACACTATACTATACTATACGGATAGATACGATACTATACTATACTATACTACACTACACTACACTATACTATACTATAGGGATAGATACTACACTATACTATACTACACTATACTATAGGGATAGATACTACACTACACTATACTACACTACACTACACTATACTATACTATACTATACTACACTACACTACACTATACTATACTATACTACACTACACTATACTATACTATACTATACTACACTACACTACACTATACTATACTATACTATACTACACTATACTATACTATACTATACTATACGGATAGATACTATACTATACTATACTATACTACACTATACTACACTATACTATACTATACTATACTATACGGATAGATACTATACTATACTATACTATAGGGATAGATACTATACTATACTATACTATAGGGATAGATACTATACTATACTATACTATACTATACGGATAGATACTATACTATACTATACTATACTACACTACACTACACTATACTATACTATAGGGATAGATACTACACTACACTACACTACACTATACTATACTATACTACACTACACTATACTATACTATACTACACTACACTACACTACACTATACTATACGGATAGATACTATACTATACTATACTATACTACACTACACTACACTATACTATACTATAGGGATAGATACTACACTACACTACACTACACTATACTATACTATACTACACTACACTATACTATACTATACTATACTACACTACACTACACTACACTACACTATACTATACTACACTACACTATACTATACTATACTATACTACACTACACTACACTATACTATACTACACTATACTACACTACACTACACTATAGGGATAGATACTACACTACACTATACTACACTACACTATACTACACTACACTACACTATACTATACTATACTACACTACACTACACTATACTATACTATACTACACTACACTACACTATACTATACTATACTACACTACACTACACTATACTATACTATACTATACTATACTATAGGGATAGATACTATACTATACTATACTATACTACACTATACTACACTATACTATACTATACGGATAGATACTATACTATACTATACTATACTATACTATACTATAGGGATAGATACTACACTATACTATACTACACTACACTATACTATAGGGATAGATACTACACTACACTATACTACACTACACTACACTACACTATACTACACTACACTACACTATACTATACTATACTATACTATAGGGATAGATACTATACTATACTATACTACACTATACTACACTATACTATACTATACTATACTATAGGGATAGATACTACACTACACTATACTATACTACACTATACTATACTATACTATACTATAGGGATAGATACTACACTACACTATACTACACTACACTACACTATACTACACTACACTACACTATACTATACTATACTATAGGGATAGATACTACACTACACTATACTATACTATACTACACTATACTACACTATACTACACTATACTATACTATACTATACTATACTATAGGGATAGATACTACACTACACTATACTACACTACACTACACTACACTACACTATACTATACTATACTATAGGGATAGATACTACACTACACTACACTACATACTATACTATACTACACTAACTATACTATACTATACTACACTACACTACACTACACTATACTATACTATACTATACTACACTACACTACACTACACTACACTACACTACACTACACTATACTATACTACACTATACTATACTATACTATACTATAGGGTATGAGATGTGATTAAACAGATTTATAATTGTTTGGTTTGGGATTTTGAAGTCACTAAAGTCACTAAAGTCACTAACTAGAGGTTGTGTGAGACGAGGTGTGATAGGAGGAGGATTTATTAAAACTCCTCTAATCAAGCAGATAATAGAGAAGGGGATGCTTTAGTTATGAGCTGCTGAATAGTACTCACATAGATACAGCTAGCTGTGAGCTTCTGATGCTACAGCTAGCTGTAGCATCAGAAGCTCAGGGCTCACCTGGAGGAGGTGGAGGAGGTGGAGGAGGTTAACCTGCGGAGGTTAACCTGCTGGCAGCGACCGGAGCAGTTAAAGTGCTCTCTCCCCGGTATGTCCCGGTGATCTCAGCCGCTCCGGTAGTCTGAGTGTTCCGTTAGCTGCTGATCAGATGATCAGATGATCAGATGTTGCTGTTGATGTTGAATGTTGTTCTAACCGGAGCTGCTGTCTGCTGCTCCAGACTACCAACTGACACAGCGACGTCCAGCTGCAGCCGCTGCGTCATGACGTAGGGACGTCCAGCTGCAGCCGCTGCGTCATGACGTAGTTAAAGGCTGCCAAAGATAGTCTATAAAAGAGAATGCTTCTACTGGAAGATGTTGGTTTTGTTTTTACGGATCAACACAACATATAAAAAAGAATATATTTTTAAAGTTCCTGTTTGTAATTTGTAACTTGTAACCCTTTAAATCAATCTCATTATATTTGTTGCAAAGTTTTACATTCATAAATGTAAATTTGCTGAAATAAAACCTCACTTTCATACATTAAATAAGACAAAAACTTCACCTATTAAAACTGAGACTGTACTTCCAATTTATTTATTTATGTTTTATTGTCCTTGTTTCTATTTTTTTTTATGAATAAAGTCTATTGAAAAAAAAGTGTCTCAAAATAATCTTTGTTTTATTGTAAAGCTTTATGTGTAAATTTCAACAATACAAAGCAACGTTTTATAATCCTTCTTAATATGAACAGTTTACTTAATAGAATTTAACGTATAGTTTCCTAAAGACTCACCACAAACAAAACAGCATGTGTTCATGACGACAACCACATTACCAACAATCTGAAGTTGTATTTGTTTTCATTATTACTTATTGTTTATATGATTAATATCTCTCTATTATTGTTCATTATTAGTATTTGTATTTATTGTCATTATCACTTATTTACCGACTTTATATAAACTAGAATCATGCTTATTCAATTCAATTCAATTCAATTCAATTTATTTTTGTATAGCGGTCTCAGACCGTACACCAGAGTTTAGAGACCCAACAAGATCCACCAAGCGCACTGTGACCAGGAAAAACTCCCCGATTCAGCATGATCTGTCTGTCTGAGACGATGCTGATCACATTTCATTTTAAATAAAGATGTTTTTCTCTCCTCCTCTACCCCTGAACATATCAGACAGAGGAGGAACCATCTGAGGTTGTTTGGCGACCAAGATGGGGACGGTCAAAAACCTAGATGGAGACGGTCAAAAACCAAGATGGAGACGGCCAAAAACCAAGATGGAGACAACCAAAAACCAAGATGGAGACGGCAAAAACCAAGATGGAGACAACCAAAAACCAAGAAGGAGATGGCCTAAAACCAAGATGGAAACGGCCAAAATCCAAAAAGGAGATGGCCAAAGACCAAGATGGAGACAACCAAAAACCAAGATGGAGACGGCCAAAAACCAAGAAGGAGATGGCCTAAAACCAAGATGGAGACAACCAAAAACCAAGAAGGAGATGGCCTAAAACCAAGATGGAGACAACCAAAAACCAAGATGGAGACGGCCAAAAACCAAGAAGGAGATGGCCAAAAACCAAGATGGAGACAACCAAAAACCAAGATGGAGACGGACAAAAACCAAGATGGAGACGGACAAAATCCAAGAAGGAGATGGCCTAAAACCAAGATGGAGACAGCCAAAATCCAAGAAGGAGATGGCCAAAGACCAAGATGGAGACAACCAAAAACCAAGATGGAGACGGTCAAAAACCAAGATGGAGACGGCTAAAAACCAAGATGGAGACGGCCAAAAACCAAGAAGGAGATGGCCAAAGACCAAGATGGAGACAACCAAAAACCAAGATGGAGACGGCCAAAAACCAAGATGGAGACGGTCAAAAACCAAGATGGAGACGGCCAAAAACCAAGATGGAGACGGCCTAAAACCAAGATGGAGACGGCCAAAATCCAAGAAGGAGATGGCCAAAGACCAAGATGGAGACAACCAAAAACCAAGATGGAGACGGTCAAAAACCAAGATGGAGACGGCTAAAAACCAAGATGGAGATAGCCAAAAACCGAGCTGGAGACGGCCAAAATCCAAGAAGGAGATGGCCAAAGACCAAGATGGAAACAACCAAAAACCAAGATGGAGACGGCCAAAAACCAAGAACGAGATGGCCAAAAACCAAGATGGAGACAACCAAAAACCAAGAAGGAGACGGACAAAAACCAAGATGGAGACAGCCAAAATCCAAGAAGGAGATGGCCAAAAACCAAGATGGAGACGGCCAAAATCCAAGAAGGAGATGGCCAAAGACCAAGATGGAGACAACCAAAAACCAAGATGGAGACGGTCAAAAACCAAGATGGAGACGGCTAAAAACCAAGATGGAGACGGCCAAAAACCAAGATGGAGACAACCAAAAACCAAGATGGAGACGGATAAAAACCAAGATGGAGACGGCCAAAAACCAAGATGGAGACAACCAAAAACCAAGATGGAGACGGATAAAAACCAAGATGGAGACAACCAAAAACCAAGATGGAGACGGCCAAAAACCAAGATGGAGACAACCAAAAACCAAGAAGGAGATGGCCAAAGACCAAGATGGAGACAACCAAAAACCAAGATGGAGACGGTCAAAAACCAAGATGGAGACAACCAAAAACCAAGAAGAAGATGGCCTAAAACCAAGATGGAGACAACCAAAAACCAAGATGGAGACGGACAAAAACCAAGATGGAGACGGACAAAAACCAAGATGGAGACGGACAACAAACAAGATGGAGACGGCCAAAAACCAAGATGGAGACGTCAAAGACCAAGATGGAGAAGACTAAAAACAAGATGGAGACGGTCAAAAACCAAGATGGAGACGGCCAAAAACCAAGATGGTGACGGTCAAAAACCAAGATGGAGACGGTCAAAAACCAAGATGGAGACGTCAAAGACCAAGATGGAGACGACTAAAAACAAGATGGAGACGGTCAAAAACCAAGATGGAGACGGCCAAAAACCAAGAAGGAGATGGCCTAAAACCAAGATGGAGACAACCAAAAACCAAGAAGGAGATGGCCTAAAACCAAGATGGAGACAACCAAAAACCAAGATGGAGACGGCCAAAAACCAAGAAGGAGATGGCCAAAAACCAAGATGGAGACGGCCAAAAACCAAGAAGGAGATGGCCTAAAACCAAGATGGAGACAACCAAAAACCAAGAAGGAGATGGCCTAAAACCAAGATGGAGACAACCAAAAACCAAGATGGAGACGGCCAAAAACCAAGAAGGAGATGGCCAAAAACCAAGATGGAGACAACCAAAAACCAAGATGGAGACGGACAAAAACCAAGATGGAGACGGACAAAATCCAAGAAGGAGATGGCCTAAAACCAAGATGGAGACAGCCAAAATCCAAGAAGGAGATGGCCAAAGACCAAGATGGAGACAACCAAAAACCAAGATGGAGACGGTCAAAAACCAAGATGGAGACGGCTAAAAACCAAGATGGAGACGGCCAAAAACCAAGAAGGAGATGGCCAAAGACCAAGATGGAGACAACCAAAAACCAAGATGGAGACGGCCAAAAACCAAGATGGAGACGGTCAAAAACCAAGATGGAGACGGCCAAAAACCAAGATGGAGACGGCCTAAAACCAAGATGGAGACGGCCAAAATCCAAGAAGGAGATGGCCAAAGACCAAGATGGAGACAACCAAAAACCAAGATGGAGACGGTCAAAAACCAAGATGGAGACGGCTAAAAACCAAGATGGAGATGGCCAAAAACCGAGCTGGAGACGGCCAAAATCCAAGAAGGAGATGGCCAAAGACCAAGATGGAAACAACCAAAAACCAAGATGGAGACGGCCAAAAACCAAGAACGAGATGGCCAAAAACCAAGATGGAGACAACCAAAAACCAAGAAGGAGACGGACAAAAACCAAGATGGAGACAGCCAAAATCCAAGAAGGAGATGGCCAAAAACCAAGATGGAGACGGCCAAAATCCAAGAAGGAGATGGCCAAAGACCAAGATGGAGACAACCAAAAACCAAGATGGAGACGGTCAAAAACCAAGATGGAGACGGCTAAAAACCAAGATGGAGACGGCCAAAAACCAAGATGGAGACAACCAAAAACCAAGATGGAGACGGATAAAAACCAAGATGGAGACGGCCAAAAACCAAGATGGAGACAACCAAAAACCAAGATGGAGACGGATAAAAACCAAGATGGAGACAACCAAAAACCAAGATGGAGACGGCCAAAAACCAAGATGGAGACAACCAAAAACCAAGAAGGAGATGGCCAAAGACCAAGATGGAGACAACCAAAAACCAAGATGGAGACGGTCAAAAACCAAGATGGAGACAACCAAAAACCAAGAAGAAGATGGCCTAAAACCAAGATGGAGACAACCAAAAACCAAGATGGAGACGGACAAAAACCAAGATGGAGACGGACAAAAACCAAGATGGAGACGGACAACAAACAAGATGGAGACGGCCAAAAACCAAGATGGAGACGTCAAAGACCAAGATGGAGAAGACTAAAAACAAGATGGAGACGGTCAAAAACCAAGATGGAGACGGCCAAAAACCAAGATGGTGACGGTCAAAAACCAAGATGGAGACGGTCAAAAACCAAGATGGAGACGTCAAAGACCAAGATGGAGACGACTAAAAACAAGATGGAGACGGTCAAAAACCAAGATGGAGACGGCCAAAAACCAAGATGGTGACAGTCAAAAACCAAGATGGAGACGGCCAAAAACCAAGATGGTGACGGTCAAAAACCAAGATGGAGACGGCCAAAAAACAAGATGGAGATGGCCAAAGTCCAAGATGGAGACAACCAAAAACCAAGATGGAGACGGTCAAAAACCAAGATGGAGACAACCAAAAACCAAGATGGAGACGGTCAAAAACCAAGAAGGAGACGGCTAAAAACCAAGATGGAGACGGCCAAAGACCAAGATGGAGACAACCAAAAACCAAGATGGAGACGGACAAAAACCAAGATGGAGACAACCAAAAACCAAGATGGAGACGGCCAAAAACCAAGATGGAGACAACCAAAAACCAAGAAGGAGATGGCCAAAAACCAAGATGGAGACGGCCAAAATCCAAGAAGGAGATGGCCAAAGACCAAGATGGAGACAACCAAAAACCAAGATGGAGACGGCCAAAAACCAAGATGGAGACAACCAAAAACCAAGAAGAAGATGGCCTAAAACCAAGATGGAGACAACCAAAAACCAAGATGGAGACGGACAAAAACCAAGATGGAGACGGCCAAAAACCAAGATGGAGACGGCCAAAAAACAAGATGGAGACGGCCAAAAACCAAGATGGAGACAACCAAAAACCAAGATGGAGACGGTCAAAAACCAAGATGGAGACGGCTAAAAACCAAGATGGAGACGGCCAAAGACCAAGATGGAGACAACCAAAAACCAAGATGGAGACGGACAAAAACCAAGATGGAGACAACCAAAAACCAAGATGGAGACGGCCAAAAACCAAGATGGAGACAACCAAAAACCAAGAAGGAGATGGCCAAAAACCAAGATGGAGACGGCCAAAATCCAAGAAGGAGATGGCCAAAGACCAAGATGGAGACAACCAAAAACCAAGATGGAGACGGCCAAAAACCAAGATGGAGACAACCAAAAACCAAGAAGAAGATGGCCTAAAACCAAGATGGAGACAACCAAAAACCAAGATGGAGACGGACAAAAACCAAGATGGAGACGGCCAAAAACCGAGCTGGAGACGGCCAAAATCCAAGAAGGAGATGGCCAAAGACCAAGATGGAAACAACCAAAAACCAAGATGGAGACGGCCAAAAACCAAGAACGAGATGGCCAAAAACCAAGATGGAGACAACCAAAAACCAAGAAGGAGACGGACAAAAACCAAGATGGAGACAGCCAAAATCCAAGAAGGAGATGGCCAAAAACCAAGATGGAGACGGCCAAAATCCAAGAAGGAGATGGCAAAGACCAAGATGGAGACAACCAAAAATCAAGATGGAGACGGTCAAAAACCAAGATGGAGACGGCTAAAAACCAAGATGGAGACGGCCAAAAACCAAGATGGAGACAACCAAAAACCAAAATGGAGACGGATAAAAACCAAGATGGAGACAACCAAAAACCAAGATGGAGACGGCCAAAAACCAAGATGGAGACAACCAAAAACCAAGAAGGAGATGGCCAAAAACCAAGATGGAGACGGCCAAAATCCAAGAAGGAGATGGCCAAAGACCAAGATGGAGACTACCAAAAACCAAGATGGAGACGGCCAAAAACCAAGATGGAGACAACCAAAAACCAAGAAGAAGATGGCCTAAAACCAAGATGGAGACAACCAAAAACCAAGATGGAGACGGACAAACCAAGATGGAGACGGACAAAAAACAAGATGGAGACGGCCAAAAACCAAGATGGAGACGTCAAAGACCAAGATGGAGAAGACTAAAAACAAGATGGAGACGGTCAAAAACCAAAATGGAGACGGCCAAAAACCAAGATGGTGACGGTCAAAAACCAAGATGGAGACGTCAAAGACCAAGATGGAGACGACTAAAAACAAGATGGAGACGGTCAAAAACCAAGATGGAGACGGCCAAAAACCAAGATGGTGACAGTCAAAAACCAAGATGGAGACGGCCAAAAACCAAGATGGTGACGGTCAAAAACCAAGATGGAGACGGCCAAAAAACAAGATGGAGATGGCCAAAGTCCAAGATGGAGACAACCAAAAACCAAGATGGAGACGGTCAAAAACCAAGATGGAGACAACCAAAAACCAAGATGGAGACGGTCAAAAACCAAGAAGGAGACGGCTAAAAACCAAGATGGAGACGGCCAAAGACCAAGATGGAGACAACCAAAAACCAAGATGGAGACGGACAAAAACCAAGATGGAGACAACCAAAAACCAAGATGGAGACGGCCAAAAACCAAGATGGAGACAACCAAAAACCAAGAAGGAGATGGCCAAAAACCAAGATGGAGACGGCCAAAATCCAAGAAGGAGATGGCCAAAGACCAAGATGGAGACAACCAAAAACCAAGATGGAGACGGCCAAAAACCAAGATGGAGACAACCAAAAACCAAGAAGAAGATGGCCTAAAACCAAGATGGAGACAACCAAAAACCAAGATGGAGACGGACAAAAACCAAGATGGAGACGGCCAAAAACCAAGATGGAGACGGTCAAAAACCAAGATGGAGACGGTCAAAAACCAAGATGGAGACGTCAAAGACCAAGATGGAGACGACTAAAAACAAGATGGAGACGGTCAAAAACCAAGATGGAGACGGCCAAAAACCAAGATGGTGACAGTCAAAAACCAAGATGGAGACGGCCAAAAACCAAGATGGTGACGGTCAAAAACCAAGATGGAGACGGCCAAAAAACAAGATGGAGATGGCCAAAGTCCAAGATGGAGACAACCAAAAACCAAGATGGAGACGGTCAAAAACCAAGATGGAGACAACCAAAAACCAAGATGGAGACGGTCAAAAACCAAGAAGGAGACGGCTAAAAACCAAGATGGAGACGGCCAAAGACCAAGATGGAGACAACCAAAAACCAAGATGGAGACGGACAAAAACCAAGATGGAGACAACCAAAAACCAAGATGGAGACGGCCAAAAACCAAGATGGAGACAACCAAAAACCAAGAAGGAGATGGCCAAAAACCAAGATGGAGACGGCCAAAATCCAAGAAGGAGATGGCCAAAGACCAAGATGGAGACAACCAAAAACCAAGATGGAGACGGCCAAAAACCAAGATGGAGACAACCAAAAACCAAGAAGAAGATGGCCTAAAACCAAGATGGAGACAACCAAAAACCAAGATGGAGACGGACAAAAACCAAGATGGAGACGGCCAAAAACCAAGATGGAGACGGCCAAAAAACAAGATGGAGACGGCCAAAAACCAAGATGGAGACAACCAAAAACCAAGATGGAGACGGTCAAAAACCAAGATGGAGACGGCTAAAAACCAAGATGGAGACGGCCAAAGACCAAGATGGAGACAACCAAAAACCAAGATGGAGACGGACAAAAACCAAGATGGAGACAACCAAAAACCAAGATGGAGACGGCCAAAAACCAAGATGGAGACAACCAAAAACCAAGAAGGAGATGGCCAAAAACCAAGATGGAGACGGCCAAAATCCAAGAAGGAGATGGCCAAAGACCAAGATGGAGACAACCAAAAACCAAGATGGAGACGGCCAAAAACCAAGATGGAGACAACCAAAAACCAAGAAGAAGATGGCCTAAAACCAAGATGGAGACAACCAAAAACCAAGATGGAGACGGACAAAAACCAAGATGGAGATGGCCAAAAACCGAGCTGGAGACGGCCAAAATCCAAGAAGGAGATGGCCAAAGACCAAGATGGAAACAACCAAAAACCAAGATGGAGACGGCCAAAAACCAAGAACGAGATGGCCAAAAACCAAGATGGAGACAACCAAAAACCAAGAAGGAGACGGACAAAAACCAAGATGGAGACAGCCAAAATCCAAGAAGGAGATGGCCAAAAACCAAGATGGAGACGGCCAAAATCCAAGAAGGAGATGGCAAAGACCAAGATGGAGACAACCAAAAATCAAGATGGAGACGGTCAAAAACCAAGATGGAGACGGCTAAAAACCAAGATGGAGACGGCCAAAAACCAAGATGGAGACAACCAAAAACCAAAATGGAGACGGATAAAAACCAAGATGGAGACAACCAAAAACCAAGATGGAGACGGCCAAAAACCAAGATGGAGACAACCAAAAACCAAGAAGGAGATGGCCAAAAACCAAGATGGAGACGGCCAAAATCCAAGAAGGAGATGGCCAAAGACCAAGATGGAGACTACCAAAAACCAAGATGGAGACGGCCAAAAACCAAGATGGAGACAACCAAAAACCAAGAAGAAGATGGCCTAAAACCAAGATGGAGACAACCAAAAACCAAGATGGAGACGGACAAACCAAGATGGAGACGGACAAAAAACAAGATGGAGACGGCCAAAAACCAAGATGGAGACGTCAAAGACCAAGATGGAGAAGACTAAAAACAAGATGGAGACGGTCAAAAACCAAAATGGAGACGGCCAAAAACCAAGATGGTGACGGTCAAAAACCAAGATGGAGACGGTCAAAAACCAAGATGGAGACGTCAAAGACCAAGATGGAGACGACTAAAAACAAGATGGAGACGGTCAAAAACCAAGATGGAGACGGCCAAAAACCAAGATGGTGACAGTCAAAAACCAAGATGGAGACGGCCAAAAACCAAGATGGTGACGGTCAAAAACCAAGATGGAGACGGCCAAAAAACAAGATGGAGATGGCCAAAGTCCAAGATGGAGACAACCAAAAACCAAGATGGAGACGGTCAAAAACCAAGATGGAGACAACCAAAAACCAAGATGGAGACGGTCAAAAACCAAGAAGGAGACGGCTAAAAACCAAGATGGAGACGGCCAAAGACCAAGATGGAGACAACCAAAAACCAAGATGGAGACGGACAAAAACCAAGATGGAGACAACCAAAAACCAAGATGGAGACGGCCAAAAACCAAGATGGAGACAACCAAAAACCAAGAAGGAGATGGCCAAAAACCAAGATGGAGACGGCCAAAATCCAAGAAGGAGATGGCCAAAGACCAAGATGGAGACAACCAAAAACCAAGATGGAGACGGCCAAAAACCAAGATGGAGACAACCAAAAACCAAGAAGAAGATGGCCTAAAACCAAGATGGAGACAACCAAAAACCAAGATGGAGACGGACAAAAACCAAGATGGAGACGGCCAAAAACCAAGATGGAGACGGCCAAAAAACAAGATGGAGACGGCCAAAAACCAAAATGGAGACAACCAAAAACCAAGATGGAGACGGTCAAAAACCAAGATGGAGACGGCTAAAAACCAAGATGGAGACGGCCAAAGACCAAGATGGAGACAACCAAAAACCAAGATGGAGACGGACAAAAACCAAGATGGAGACAACCAAAAACCAAGATGGAGACGGCCAAAAACCAAGATGGAGACAACCAAAAACCAAGAAGGAGATGGCCAAAAACCAAGATGGAGACGGCCAAAATCCAAGAAGGAGATGGCCAAAGACCAAGATGGAGACAACCAAAAACCAAGATGGAGACGGCCAAAAACCAAGATGGAGACAACCAAAAACCAAGAAGAAGATGGCCTAAAACCAAGATGGAGACAACCAAAAACCAAGATGGAGACGGACAAAAACCAAGATGGAGATGGCCAAAAACCGAGATGGAGACGGCCAAAATCCAAGAAGGAGATGGCCAAAGACCAAGATGGAAACAACCAAAAACCAAGATGGAGACGGCCAAAAACCAAGAACGAGATGGCCAAAAACCAAGATGGAGACAACCAAAAACCAAGAAGGAGACGGACAAAAACCAAGATGGAGACAGCCAAAATCCAAGAAGGAGATGGCCAAAAACCAAGATGGAGACGGCCAAAATCCAAGAAGGAGATGGCCAAAGACCAAGATGGAGACAACCAAAAACCAAGATGGAGACGGTCAAAAACCAAGATGGAGACGGCTAAAAACCAAGATGGAGACGGCCAAAAACCAAGATGGAGACAACCAAAAACCAAGATGGAGACGGATAAAAACCAAGATGGAGACAACCAAAAACCAAGATGGAGACGGCCAAAAACCAAGATGGAGACGGCCAAAAACCAAGATGGAGACAACCAAAAACCAAGATGGAGACGGATAAAAACCAAGATGGAGACAACCAAAAACCAAGAAGGAGATGGCCAAAAACCAAGATGGAGACGGCCAAAATCCAAGAAGGAGATGGCCAAAGACCAAGATGGAGACAACCAAAAACCAAGATGGAGACGGCCAAAAACCAAGATGGAGACAACCAAAAACCAAGAAGAAGATGGCCTAAAACCAAGATGGAGACAACCAAAAACCAAGATGGAGACGGACAAAAACCAAGATGGAGATGGCCAAAAACCGAGCTGGAGACGGCCAAAATCCAAGAAGGAGATGGCCAAAGACCAAGATGGAAACAACCAAAAACCAAGATGGAGACGGCCAAAAACCAAGAACGAGATGGCCAAAAACCAAGATGGAGACAACCAAAAACCAAGATGGAGACGGACAAAAACCAAGATGGAGACAACCAAAAACCAAGATGGAGACGGCCAAAAACCAAGATGGAGACAACCAAAAACCAAGAAGGAGATGGCCAAAAACCAAGATGGAGACGGCCAAAATCCAAGAAGGAGATGGCCAAAGACCAAGATGGAGACAACCAAAAACCAAGATGGAGACGGCCAAAAACCAAGATGGAGACAACCAAAAACCAAGAAGGAGACGGACAAAAACCAAGATGGAGACAGCCAAAATCCAAGAAGGAGATGGCCAAAAACCAAGATGGAGACGGCCAAAATCCAAGAAGGAGATGGCCAAAGACCAAGATGGAGACAACCAAAAACCAAGATGGAGACGGTCAAAAACCAAGATGGAGACGGCTAAAAACCAAGATGGAGACGGCCAAAAACCAAGATGGAGACAACCAAAAACCAAGATGGAGACGGATAAAAACCAAGATGGAGACGGCCAAAAACCAAGATGGAGACAACCAAAAACCAAGATGGAGACGGATAAAAACCAAGATGGAGACAACCAAAAACCAAGATGGAGACGGCCAAAAACAAAGATGGAGACAACCAAAAACCAAGAAGGAGATGGCCAAAGACCAAGATGGAGACAACCAAAAACCAAGATGGAGACGGTCAAAAACCAAGATGGAGACAACCAAAAACCAAGAAGAAGATGGCCTAAAACCAAGATGGAGACAACCAAAAACCAAGATGGAGACGGACAAAAACCAAGATGGAGACGGACAAAAACCAAGATGGAGACGGACAACAAACAAGATGGAGACGGCCAAAAACCAAGATGGAGACGTCAAAGACCAAGATGGAGAAGACTAAAAACAAGATGGAGACGGTCAAAAACCAAGATGGAGACGGCCAAAAACCAAGATGGTGACGGTCAAAAACCAAGATGGAGACGGTCAAAAACCAAGATGGAGACGTCAAAGACCAAGATGGAGACGACTAAAAACAAGATGGAGACGGTCAAAAACCAAGATGGAGACGGCCAAAAACCAAGATGGTGACAGTCAAAAACCAAGATGGAGACGGCCAAAAACCAAGATGGTGACGGTCAAAAACCAAGATGGAGACGGCCAAAAAACAAGATGGAGATGGCCAAAGTCCAAGATGGAGACAACCAAAAACCAAGATGGAGACGGTCAAAAACCAAGATGGAGACAACCAAAAACCAAGATGGAGACGGTCAAAAACCAAGAAGGAGACGGCTAAAAACCAAGATGGAGACGGCCAAAGACCAAGATGGAGACAACCAAAAACCAAGATGGAGACGGACAAAAACCAAGATGGAGACAACCAAAAACCAAGATGGAGACGGCCAAAAACCAAGATGGAGACAACCAAAAACCAAGAAGGAGATGGCCAAAAACCAAGATGGAGACGGCCAAAATCCAAGAAGGAGATGGCCAAAGACCAAGATGGAGACAACCAAAAACCAAGATGGAGACGGCCAAAAACCAAGATGGAGACAACCAAAAACCAAGAAGAAGATGGCCTAAAACCAAGATGGAGACAACCAAAAACCAAGATGGAGACGGACAAAAACCAAGATGGAGACGGCCAAAAACCAAGATGGAGACGGCCAAAAAACAAGATGGAGACGGCCAAAAACCAAGATGGAGACAACCAAAAACCAAGATGGAGACGGTCAAAAACCAAGATGGAGACGGCTAAAAACCAAGATGGAGACGGCCAAAGACCAAGATGGAGACAACCAAAAACCAAGATGGAGACGGACAAAAACCAAGATGGAGACAACCAAAAACCAAGATGGAGACGGCCAAAAACCAAGATGGAGACAACCAAAAACCAAGAAGGAGATGGCCAAAAACCAAGATGGAGACGGCCAAAATCCAAGAAGGAGATGGCCAAAGACCAAGATGGAGACAACCAAAAACCAAGATGGAGACGGCCAAAAACCAAGATGGAGACAACCAAAAACCAAGAAGAAGATGGCCTAAAACCAAGATGGAGACAACCAAAAACCAAGATGGAGACGGACAAAAACCAAGATGGAGATGGCCAAAAACCGAGCTGGAGACGGCCAAAATCCAAGAAGGAGATGGCCAAAGACCAAGATGGAAACAACCAAAAACCAAGATGGAGACGGCCAAAAACCAAGAACGAGATGGCCAAAAACCAAGATGGAGACAACCAAAAACCAAGAAGGAGACGGACAAAAACCAAGATGGAGACAGCCAAAATCCAAGAAGGAGATGGCCAAAAACCAAGATGGAGACGGCCAAAATCCAAGAAGGAGATGGCAAAGACCAAGATGGAGACAACCAAAAATCAAGATGGAGACGGTCAAAAACCAAGATGGAGACGGCTAAAAACCAAGATGGAGACGGCCAAAAACCAAGATGGAGACAACCAAAAACCAAAATGGAGACGGATAAAAACCAAGATGGAGACAACCAAAAACCAAGATGGAGACGGCCAAAAACCAAGATGGAGACAACCAAAAACCAAGAAGGAGATGGCCAAAAACCAAGATGGAGACGGCCAAAATCCAAGAAGGAGATGGCCAAAGACCAAGATGGAGACTACCAAAAACCAAGATGGAGACGGCCAAAAACCAAGATGGAGACAACCAAAAACCAAGAAGAAGATGGCCTAAAACCAAGATGGAGACAACCAAAAACCAAGATGGAGACGGACAAACCAAGATGGAGACGGACAAAAAACAAGATGGAGACGGCCAAAAACCAAGATGGAGACGTCAAAGACCAAGATGGAGAAGACTAAAAACAAGATGGAGACAACCAAAAACCAAGATGGAGACGGTCAAAAACCAAAATGGAGACGGCCAAAAACCAAGATGGTGACGGTCAAAAACCAAGATGGAGACGGTCAAAAACCAAGATGGAGACGTCAAAGACCAAGATGGAGACGACTAAAAACAAGATGGAGACGGTCAAAAACCAAGATGGAGACGGCCAAAAACCAAGATGGTGACAGTCAAAAACCAAGATGGAGACGGCCAAAAACCAAGATGGTGACGGTCAAAAACCAAGATGGAGACGGCCAAAAAACAAGATGGAGATGGCCAAAGTCCAAGATGGAGACAACCAAAAACCAAGATGGAGACGGTCAAAAACCAAGATGGAGACAACCAAAAACCAAGATGGAGACGGTCAAAAACCAAGAAGGAGACGGCTAAAAACCAAGATGGAGACGGCCAAAGACCAAGATGGAGACAACCAAAAACCAAGATGGAGACGGACAAAAACCAAGATGGAGACAACCAAAAACCAAGATGGAGACGGCCAAAAACCAAGATGGAGACAACCAAAAACCAAGAAGGAGATGGCCAAAAACCAAGATGGAGACGGCCAAAATCCAAGAAGGAGATGGCCAAAGACCAAGATGGAGACAACCAAAAACCAAGATGGAGACGGCCAAAAACCAAGATGGAGACAACCAAAAACCAAGAAGAAGATGGCCTAAAACCAAGATGGAGACAACCAAAAACCAAGATGGAGACGGACAAAAACCAAGATGGAGACGGCCAAAAACCAAGATGGAGACGGCCAAAAAACAAGATGGAGACGGCCAAAAACCAAAATGGAGACAACCAAAAACCAAGATGGAGACGGTCAAAAACCAAGATGGAGACGGCTAAAAACCAAGATGGAGACGGCCAAAGACCAAGATGGAGACAACCAAAAACCAAGATGGAGACGGACAAAAACCAAGATGGAGACAACCAAAAACCAAGATGGAGACGGCCAAAAACCAAGATGGAGACAACCAAAAACCAAGAAGGAGATGGCCAAAAACCAAGATGGAGACGGCCAAAATCCAAGAAGGAGATGGCCAAAGACCAAGATGGAGACAACCAAAAACCAAGATGGAGACGGCCAAAAACCAAGATGGAGACAACCAAAAACCAAGAAGAAGATGGCCTAAAACCAAGATGGAGACAACCAAAAACCAAGATGGAGACGGACAAAAACCAAGATGGAGATGGCCAAAAACCGAGATGGAGACGGCCAAAATCCAAGAAGGAGATGGCCAAAGACCAAGATGGAAACAACCAAAAACCAAGATGGAGACGGCCAAAAACCAAGAACGAGATGGCCAAAAACCAAGATGGAGACAACCAAAAACCAAGAAGGAGACGGACAAAAACCAAGATGGAGACAGCCAAAATCCAAGAAGGAGATGGCCAAAAACCAAGATGGAGACGGCCAAAATCCAAGAAGGAGATGGCCAAAGACCAAGATGGAGACAACCAAAAACCAAGATGGAGACGGTCAAAAACCAAGATGGAGACGGCTAAAAACCAAGATGGAGACGGCCAAAAACCAAGATGGAGACAACCAAAAACCAAGATGGAGACGGATAAAAACCAAGATGGAGACAACCAAAAACCAAGATGGAGACGGCCAAAAACCAAGATGGAGACGGCCAAAAACCAAGATGGAGACGGCTAAAAACCAAGATGGAGACGGCCAAAAACCAAGATGGAGACAACCAAAAACCAAAATGGAGACGGATAAAAACCAAGATGGAGACAACCAAAAACCAAGATGGAGACGGCCAAAAACCAAGATGGAGACAACCAAAAACCAAAATGGAGACGGATAAAAACCAAGATGGAGACAACCAAAAACCAAGATGGAGACGGCCAAAAACCAAGATGGAGACAACCAAAAACCAAGAAGGAGATGGCCAAAAACCAAGATGGAGACGGCCAAAATCCAAGAAGGAGATGGCCAAAGACCAAGATGGAGACTACCAAAAACCAAGATGGAGACGGCCAAAAACCAAGATGGAGACAACCAAAAACCAAGAAGAAGATGGCCTAAAACCAAGATGGAGACAACCAAAAACCAAGATGGAGACGGACAAACCAAGATGGAGACGGACAAAAAACAAGATGGAGACGGCCAAAAACCAAGATGGAGACGTCAAAGACCAAGATGGAGAAGACTAAAAACAAGATGGAGACAACCAAAAACCAAGATGGAGACGGTCAAAAACCAAAATGGAGACGGCCAAAAACCAAGATGGTGACGGTCAAAAACCAAGATGGAGACGGTCAAAAACCAAGATGGAGACGTCAAAGACCAAGATGGAGACGACTAAAAACAAGATGGAGACGGTCAAAAACCAAGATGGAGACGGCCAAAAACCAAGATGGTGACAGTCAAAAACCAAGATGGAGACGGCCAAAAACCAAGATGGTGACGGTCAAAAACCAAGATGGAGACGGCCAAAAAACAAGATGGAGATGGCCAAAGTCCAAGATGGAGACAACCAAAAACCAAGATGGAGACGGTCAAAAACCAAGATGGAGACAACCAAAAACCAAGATGGAGACGGTCAAAAACCAAGAAGGAGACGGCTAAAAACCAAGATGGAGACGGCCAAAGACCAAGATGGAGACAACCAAAAACCAAGATGGAGACGGACAAAAACCAAGATGGAGACAACCAAAAACCAAGATGGAGACGGCCAAAAACCAAGATGGAGACAACCAAAAACCAAGAAGGAGATGGCCAAAAACCAAGATGGAGACGGCCAAAATCCAAGAAGGAGATGGCCAAAGACCAAGATGGAGACAACCAAAAACCAAGATGGAGACGGCCAAAAACCAAGATGGAGACAACCAAAAACCAAGAAGAAGATGGCCTAAAACCAAGATGGAGACAACCAAAAACCAAGATGGAGACGGACAAAAACCAAGATGGAGACGGCCAAAAACCAAGATGGAGACGGCCAAAAAACAAGATGGAGACGGCCAAAAACCAAAATGGAGACAACCAAAAACCAAGATGGAGACGGTCAAAAACCAAGATGGAGACGGCTAAAAACCAAGATGGAGACGGCCAAAGACCAAGATGGAGACAACCAAAAACCAAGATGGAGACGGACAAAAACCAAGATGGAGACAACCAAAAACCAAGATGGAGACGGCCAAAAACCAAGATGGAGACAACCAAAAACCAAGAAGGAGATGGCCAAAAACCAAGATGGAGACGGCCAAAATCCAAGAAGGAGATGGCCAAAGACCAAGATGGAGACAACCAAAAACCAAGATGGAGACGGCCAAAAACCAAGATGGAGACAACCAAAAACCAAGAAGAAGATGGCCTAAAACCAAGATGGAGACAACCAAAAACCAAGATGGAGACGGACAAAAACCAAGATGGAGATGGCCAAAAACCGAGATGGAGACGGCCAAAATCCAAGAAGGAGATGGCCAAAGACCAAGATGGAAACAACCAAAAACCAAGATGGAGACGGCCAAAAACCAAGAACGAGATGGCCAAAAACCAAGATGGAGACAACCAAAAACCAAGAAGGAGACGGACAAAAACCAAGATGGAGACAGCCAAAATCCAAGAAGGAGATGGCCAAAAACCAAGATGGAGACGGCCAAAATCCAAGAAGGAGATGGCAAAGACCAAGATGGAGACAACCAAAAATCAAGATGGAGACGGTCAAAAACCAAGATGGAGACGGCTAAAAACCAAGATGGAGACGGCCAAAAACCAAGATGGAGACAACCAAAAACCAAGATGGAGACGGATAAAAACCAAGATGGAGACAACCAAAAACCAAGATGGAGACGGCCAAAAACCAAGATGGAGACAACCAAAAACCAAGAAGGAGATGGCCAAAAACCAAGATGGAGACGGCCAAAATCCAAGAAGGAGATGGCCAAAGACCAAGATGGAGACTACCAAAAACCAAGATGGAGACGGCCAAAAACCAAGATGGAGACAACCAAAAACCAAGAAGAAGATGGCCTAAAACCAAGATGGAGACAACCAAAAACCAAGATGGAGACGGACAAAAACCAAGATGGAGACGGACAAAAACCAAGATGGAGACGGACAAAAAACAAGATGGAGACGGCCAAAAACCAAGATGGAGACGTCAAAGACCAAGATGGAGAAGACTAAAAACAAGATGGAGACGGTCAAAAACCAAAATGGAGACGGCCAAAAACCAAGATGGTGACGGTCAAAAACCAAGATGGAGACGGTCAAAAACCAAGATGGAGACGTCAAAGACCAAGATGGAGACGACTAAAAACAAGATGGAGACGGTCAAAAACCAAGATGGAGACGGCCAAAAACCAAGATGGTGACAGTCAAAAACCAAGATGGAGACGGCCAAAAACAAAGATGGTGACGGTCAAAAACCAAGATGGAGACGGCCAAAAAACAAGATGGAGATGGCCAAAGTCCAAGATGGAGACAACCAAAAACCAAGATGGAGACGGTCAAAAACCAAGATGGAGACAACCAAAAACCAAGATGGAGACGGTCAAAAACCAAGAAGGAGACGGCTAAAAACCAAGATGGAGACGGCCAAAGACCAAGATGGAGACAACCAAAAACCAAGATGGAGACGGACAAAAACCAAGATGGAGACGGCCAAAGACCAAGATGGAGACAACCAAAAACCAAGATGGAGACGGACAAAAACCAAGATGGAGACAACCAAAAACCAAGATGGAGACGGCCAAAAACCAAGATGGAGACAACCAAAAACCAAGAAGGAGATGGCCAAAAACCAAGATGGAGACGGCCAAAATCCAAGAAGGAGATGGCCAAAGACCAAGATGGAGACAACCAAAAACCAAGATGGAGACGGCCAAAAACCAAGATGGAGACAACCAAAAACCAAGAAGAAGATGGCCTAAAACCAAGATGGAGACAACCAAAAACCAAGATGGAGACGGACAAAAACCAAGATGGAGACGGCCAAAAACCAAGATGGAGACGGCCAAAAAACAAGATGGAGACGGCCAAAAACCAAGATGGAGACGTCAAAGACCAAGATGGAGAAGACTAAAAACAAGATGGAGACGGCCAAAAACCAAGATGGAGACAACCAAAAACCAAGAAGAAGATGGCCTAAAACCAAGATGGAGACAACCAAAAACCAAGATGGAGACGGCCAAAAAACAAGATGGAGACGGCCAAAAACAAAGATGGAGACGGCCAAAAACCAAGATGGTGACGGTCAAAAACCAAGATGGAGACGGTCAAAAACCAAGATGGAGACGTCAAAGACCAAGATGGAGACGACTAAAAACAAGATGGAGACGGTCAAAAACCAAGATGGAGACGGCCAAAAAACAAGATGGAGATGGCCAAAGTCCAAGATGGAGACAACCAAAAACCAAGATGGAGACGGTCAAAAACCAAGATGGAGACAACCAAAAACCAAGATGGAGACGGTCAAAAACCAAGATGGAGACGGCTAAAAACCAAGATGGAGACGGCCAAAGACCAAGATGGAGACAACCAAAAACCAAGATTGAGACGGACAAAAACCACGATGGAGACAACCAAAAACCAAGATGGAGACGGCCAAAAACCAAGATGGAGACAACCAAAAACCAAGAAGGAGATGGCCAAAAACCAAGATGGAGACGGCCAAAATCCAAGAAGGAGACGGTCAAAAACCAAGATGGAGACATCAAAGACCAAGATGGAGACGACTAAAAACAAGATGGAGACGGTCAAAAACCAAGATGGAGACGGCCAAAAACCAAGATGGTGACGGTCAAAAACCAAGATGGAGACGGTCAAAAACCAAGATGGAGACGTCAAAGACCAAGATGGAGACGACTAAAAACAAGATGGAGACGGTCAAAAACCAAGATGGAGACGGCCAAAAACCAAGATGGTGACAGTCAAAAACCAAGATGGAGACGGCCAAAAAACAAGATGGAGATGGCCAAAGACCAAGATGGAGACAACCAAAAACCAAGATGGAGACGGTCAAAAACCAAGATGGAGACGGTCAAAAACCAAGATGGAGATGGCTAAAAACCAAGATGGAGACGGCCAAAAACCAAGATGGTGACAGTCAAAAACCAAGATGGAGACGGCCAAAAACCAAGATGGTGACGGTCAAAAACCAAGATGGAGACGGCCAAAAAACAAGATGGAGATGGCCAAAGACCAAGATGGAGACAACCAAAAACCAAGATGGAGACGGTCAAAAACCAAGATGGAGACGGTCAAAAACCAAGATGGAGATGGCTAAAAACCAAGATGGAGACGGCCAAAAACCAAGATGGAGACGGCCAAAATCCAAGAAGGAGATGGCCAAAGACCAAGATGGAGACAACCTAAAACCAAGATGGAGACGGACAAAAACCAAGAACGAGATGGCCAAAAACCAAGATGGAGACAACCAAAAACCAAGATGGAGACAACCAAAAACCAAGATGGAGACGGACAAAAACCAAGATGGAGACAACCAAAAACCAAGATGGAGACGGCCAAAAACCAAGATGGAGACAACCAAAAACCAAGAAGGAGATGGCCAAAAACCAAGATGGAGACGGCCAAAATCCAAGAAGGAGATGGCCAAAGACCAAGATGGAGACAACCAAAAACCAAGATGGAGACGGCCAAAAACCAAGATGGAGACAACCAAAAACCAAGAAGAAGATGGCCTAAAACCAAGATGGAGACAACCAAAAACCAAGATGGAGACGGACAAAAACCAAGATGGAGACGGCAAAAAACCAAGATGGAGACGGCCAAAAAACAAGATGGAGACGGCCAAAAACCAAGATGGAGACGTCAAAGACCAAGATGGAGAAGACTAAAAACCAAGATGGTGACAGTCAAAAACCAAGATGGAGACGGCCAAAAACCAAGATGGTGACGGCCAAAAAACAAGATGGAGATGGCCAAAGACCAAGATGGAGACAACCAAAAACCAAGATGGAGACGGTCAAAAACCAAGATGGAGACGGTCAAAAACCAAGATGGAGTTGGCCAAAAACCAAGATGGAGACAACCAAAAACCAAGATGGAGACGGACAAAAACCAAGATGGAGACAACCAAAAACCAAGATGGAGACGGCCAAAAACCAAGATTGAGACGGCCAAAAACCAAGATGGAGACAACCAAAATCCAAGAAGGAGATGGCCAAAGACCAAGATGGAGACAACCAAAAACCAAGATGGAGACGGCCAAAAACCAAGATGGTGATGGCCAAAAAACAAGATGGAGACGGCCAAAAACCAAGATGGAGACGGCCAAAAACCAAGATGTAGACAACCAAAAACCAAGAAGGAGATGGCCTAAAACCAAGATGGAGACGGCCAAAAACCAAGATGGTGACGGTCAAAAACCAAGATGGAGACGGTCAAAGACCAAGATGGAGACGACTAAAAACAAGATGGAGACGGTCAAAAACCAAGATGGAGACGGCCAAAAACCAAGATGGTGACAGTCAAAAACCAAGATGGAGACGGCCAAAAACCAAGATGGAGACGGCCAAAAACCAAGATGGAGACGGTCAAAAACCAAGATGGAGACGGTCAAAAACCAAGATGGTGATGGTCAAAAACCAAGATGGAGACGGTCAAAAATCAAGATGGTTACGGCCAAAAAACAAGATGGACACGGTCAAAAACCAAGATGGAGACGGTCAAAAACCAAGATGGAGACGGCCAAAAACCAAGATGGAGACGACTAAAAACAAGATGGAGACGGTCAAAAACCAAGATGGAGACGTCAAAGACCAAGATGGAGACGGCCAAAAACCAAGATGGACACGGCCAAAAAACAAGATGGAGACGGTCAAAAACCAAGATGGAGGCGGTCAAAAAACCAAGATGGAGACAACCAAAAACCAAGATGGAGACGGTCAAAAACCAAGATGGAGACGGTCAAAAACCAAGATGGTGATGGTCAAAAACCAAGATGGAGACGGTCAAAAAACAAGATGGAGACGGCCAAAAACCAAGATGGAGACGTCAAAGACCAAGATGGAGAAGACTAAAAACAAGATGGAGACGGTCAAAAACCAAGATGGAGACGGCCAAAAACCAAGATGGTGACGGTCAAAAACCAAGATGGAGACGGTCAAAAACCAAGATGGAGACGTCAAAGACCAAGATGGAGACGACTAAAAACAAGATGGAGACGGTCAAAAACCAAGATGGAGACGGCCAAAAACCAAGATGGTGACGGTCAAAGACCAAGATGGAGACGACTAAAAACAAGATGGAGACGGTCAAAAACCAAGATGGAGACGGCCAAAAACCAAGATGGTGACAGTCAAAAACCAAGATGGAGACGGCCAAAAACCAAGATGGAGACGGCCAAAAACCAAGATGGAGACGGTCAAAAACCAAGATGGAGACGGTCAAAAACCAAGATGGTGATGGTCAAAAACCAAGATGGAGACGGCCAAAAACCAAGATGGAGACGACTAAAAACAAGATGGAGACGGTCAAAAACCAAGATGGAGACGTCAAAGACCAAGATGGAGACGGCCAAAAACCAAGATGGAGACGGCCAAAAAACAAGATGGAGACGGCCAAAAACCAAGATGGAGACGGCCAAAAAACAAGATGGAGACGGTCAAAAACCAAGATGGAGGCGGTCAAAAAACCAAGATGGAGACAACCAAAAACCAAGATGGAGACGGTCAAAAACCAAGATGGAGACGGTCAAAAACCAAGATGGTGATGGTCAAAAACCAAGATGGAGACGGTCAAAAAACAAGATGGAGACGGCCAAAAACCAAGATGGAGACGTCAAAGACCAAGATGGAGAAGACTAAAAACAAGATGGAGACGGTCAAAAACCAAGATGGAGACGGCCAAAAACCAAGATGGTGACGGTCAAAAACCAAGATGGAGACGGTCAAAAACCAAGATGGAGACGTCAAAGACCAAGATGGAGACGACTAAAAACAAGATGGAGACGGTCAAAAACCAAGATGGAGACGGCCAAAAACCAAGATGGTGACAGTCAAAAACCAAGATGGAGACGGCCAAAAACCAAGATGGTGACGGTCAAAAACCAAGATGGAGACGGCCAAAAAACAAGATGGAGATGGCCAAAGACCAAGATGGAGACAACCAAAAACCAAGATGGAGACGGTCAAAAACCAAGATGGAGACGGTCAAAAACCAAGATGGAGATGGCTAAAAACCAAGATGGAGACGGCCAAAAACCAAGATGGAGACGGCCAAAATCCAAGAAGGAGATGGCCAAAGACCAAGATGGAGACAACCAAAAACCAAGATGGAGACGGCCAAAAACCAAGAACGAGATGGCCAAAAACCAAGATGGAGACAACCAAAAACCAAGATGGAGACAACCAAAAACCAAGATGGAGACGGACAAAAACCAAGATGGAGACAACCAAAAACCAAGATGGAGACGGCCAAAAACCAAGATGGAGACAACCAAAAACCAAGAAGGAGATGGCCAAAAACCAAGATGGAGACAACCAAAAACCAAGAAGGAGACGGCCAAAAACCAAGATGGAGACAACCAAAAACCAAGAAGGAGATGGCCTAAAACCAAGATGGAGACAACCAAAAACCAAGATGGAGACGGCCAAAAACCAAGATGGTGATGGCCAAAAAACAAGATGGAGACGGCCAAAAACCAAGATGGAGACGGCCAAAAACCAAGATGGAGACAACCAAAAACCAAGAAGGAGATGGCCTAAAACCAAGATGGAGACGGCCAAAAACCAAGATGGTGACGGTCAAAAACCAAGATGGAGACGACTAAAAACAAGATGGAGACGGTCAAAAACCAAGATGGAGACGGTCAAAGACCAAGATGGAGACGACTAAAAACAAGATGGAGACGGTCAAAAACCAAGATGGAGACGGCCAAAAACCAAGATGGTGACAGTCAAAAACCAAGATGGAGACGGTCAAAAACCAAGATGGTGACGGCCAAAAACCAAGATGGTGACGGTCAAAAACCAAGATGGAGACGGCCAAAAACCAAGATGGAGACGGCCAAAAACCAAGATGGAGACGGTCAAAAACCAAGATGGAGACGGTCAAAAACCAAGATGGTGATGGTCAAAAACCAAGATGGAGACGGTCAAAAACCAAGATGGTTACGGCCAAAAAACAAGATGGACACGGTCAAAAACCAAGATGGAGACGGTCAAAAACCAAGATGGAGACGGCCAAAAACCAAGATGGAGACGTCAAAGACCAAGATGGAGACGGCCAAAAACCAAGATGGAGACGGCCAAAAAACAAGATGGAGACGGTCAAAAACCAAGATGGAGGCGGTCAAAAAACCAAGATGGAGACAACCAAAAACCAAGATGGAGACGGTCAAAAACCAAGATGGAGACAGTCAAAAACCAAGATGGTGATGGTCAAAAACCAAGATGGAGACGGTCAAAAAACAAGATGGAGACGGCCAAAAACCAAGATGGAGACGTCAAAGACCAAGATGGAGAAGACTAAAAACAAGATGGAGACGGTCAAAAACCAAGATGGAGACGGCCAAAAACCAAGATGGTGACGGTCAAAGACCAAGATGGAGACGACTAAAAACAAGATGGAGACGGTCAAAAACCAAGATGGAGACGGCCAAAAACCAAGATGGTGACAGTCAAAAACCAAGATGGAGACGGCCAAAAACCAAGATGGAGACGGCCAAAAACCAAGATGGAGACGGTCAAAAACCAAGATGGAGACGGTCAAAAACCAAGATGGTGATGGTCAAAAACCAAGATGGAGACGGCCAAAAACCAAGATGGAGACGACTAAAAACAAGATGGAGACGGTCAAAAACCAAGATGGAGACGTCAAAGACCAAGATGGAGACGGCCAAAAACCAAGATGGAGACGGCCAAAAAACAAGATGGAGACGGCCAAAAACCAAGATGGAGACGGCCAAAAAACAAGATGGAGACGGTCAAAAACCAAGATGGAGGCGGTCAAAAAACCAAGATGGAGACAACCAAAAACCAAGATGGAGACGGTCAAAAACCAAGATGGAGACGGTCAAAAACCAAGATGGTGATGGTCAAAAACCAAGATGGAGACGGTCAAAAAACAAGATGGAGACGGCCAAAAACCAAGATGGAGACGTCAAAGACCAAGATGGAGAAGACTAAAAACAAGATGGAGACGGTCAAAAACCAAGATGGAGACGGCCAAAAACCAAGATGGTGACGGTCAAAAACCAAGATGGAGACGGTCAAAAACCAAGATGGAGACGTCAAAGACCAAGATGGAGACGACTAAAAACAAGATGGAGACGGTCAAAAACCAAGATGGAGACGGCCAAAAACCAAGATGGTGACAGTCAAAAACCAAGATGGAGACGGCCAAAAACCAAGATGGTGACGGTCAAAAACCAAGATGGAGACGGCCAAAAAACAAGATGGAGATGGCCAAAGACCAAGATGGAGACAACCAAAAACCAAGATGGAGACGGTCAAAAACCAAGATGGAGACGGTCAAAAACCAAGATGGAGATGGCTAAAAACCAAGATGGAGACGGCCAAAAACCAAGATGGAGACGGCCAAAATCCAAGAAGGAGATGGCCAAAGACCAAGATGGAGACAACCAAAAACCAAGATGGAGACGGCCAAAAACCAAGAACGAGATGGCCAAAAACCAAGATGGAGACAACCAAAAACCAAGATGGAGACAACCAAAAACCAAGATGGAGACGGACAAAAACCAAGATGGAGACAACCAAAAACCAAGATGGAGACGGCCAAAAACCAAGATGGAGACAACCAAAAACCAAGAAGGAGATGGCCAAAAACCAAGATGGAGACAACCAAAAACCAAGAAGGAGACGGCCAAAAACCAAGATGGAGACAACCAAAAACCAAGAAGGAGATGGCCTAAAACCAAGATGGAGACAACCAAAAACCAAGATGGAGACGGCCAAAAACCAAGATGGTGATGGCCAAAAAACAAGATGGAGACGGCCAAAAACCAAGATGGAGACGGCCAAAAACCAAGATGGAGACAACCAAAAACCAAGAAGGAGATGGCCTAAAACCAAGATGGAGACGGCCAAAAACCAAGATGGTGACGGTCAAAAACCAAGATGGAGACGACTAAAAACAAGATGGAGACGGTCAAAAACCAAGATGGAGACGGTCAAAGACCAAGATGGAGACGACTAAAAACAAGATGGAGACGGTCAAAAACCAAGATGGAGACGGCCAAAAACCAAGATGGTGACAGTCAAAAACCAAGATGGAGACGGTCAAAAACCAAGATGGTGACGGCCAAAAACCAAGATGGTGACGGTCAAAAACCAAGATGGAGACGGCCAAAAACCAAGATGGAGACGGCCAAAAACCAAGATGGAGACGGTCAAAAACCAAGATGGAGACGGTCAAAAACCAAGATGGTGATGGTCAAAAACCAAGATGGAGACGGTCAAAAACCAAGATGGTTACGGCCAAAAAACAAGATGGACACGGTCAAAAACCAAGATGGAGACGGTCAAAAACCAAGATGGAGACGGCCAAAAACCAAGATGGAGACGTCAAAGACCAAGATGGAGACGGCCAAAAACCAAGATGGAGACGGCCAAAAAACAAGATGGAGACGGTCAAAAACCAAGATGGAGGCGGTCAAAAAACCAAGATGGAGACAACCAAAAACCAAGATGGAGACGGTCAAAAACCAAGATGGAGACAGTCAAAAACCAAGATGGTGATGGTCAAAAACCAAGATGGAGACGGTCAAAAAACAAGATGGAGACGGCCAAAAACCAAGATGGAGACGTCAAAGACCAAGATGGAGAAGACTAAAAACAAGATGGAGACGGTCAAAAACCAAGATGGAGACGGCCAAAAACCAAGATGGTGACGGTCAAAAACCAAGATGGAGACGGTCAAAAACCAAGATGGAGACGTCAAAGACCAAGATGGAGACGACTAAAAACAAGATGGAGACGGTCAAAAACCAAGATGGAGACGGCCAAAAACCAAGATGGTGACAGTCAAAAACCAAGATGGAGACGGCCAAAAACCAAGATGGTGACGGTCAAAAACCAAGATGGAGACGGCCAAAAAACAAGATGGAGATAGCCAAAGACCAAGATGGAGACAACCAAAAACCAAGATGGAGACGGTCAAAAACCAAGATGGAGACGGTCAAAAACCAAGATGGAGATGGCTAAAAACCAAGATGGAGACGGCCAAAAACCAAGATGGAGACGGCCAAAATCCAAGAAGGAGATGGCCAAAGACCAAGATGGAGACAACCAAAAACCAAGATGGAGACGGCCAAAAACCAAGAACGAGATGGCCAAAAACCAAGATGGAGACAACCAAAAACCAAGATGGAGACAACCAAAAACCAAGATGGAGACGGACAAAAACCAAGATGGAGACAACCAAAAACCAAGATGGAGACGGCCAAAAACCAAGATGGAGACAACCAAAAACCAAGAAGGAGATGGCCAAAAACCAAGATGGAGACAACCAAAAACCAAGAACGAGACGGCCAAAAACCAAGATGGAGACAACCAAAAACCAAGAAGGAGATGGCCTAAAACCAAGATGGAGACAACCAAAAACCAAGATGGAGACGGCCAAAAACCAAGATGGTGATGTCCAAAAAACAAGATGGAGACGGCCAAAAACCAAGATGGAGACGGCCAAAAACCAAGATGGAGACAACCAAAAACCAAGAAGGAGATGGCCTAAAACCAAGATGGAGACGGCCAAAAACCAAGATGGTGACGGTCAAAAACCAAGATGGATACGGTCAAAGACCAAGATGGAGACGACTAAAAACAAGATGGAGACGGTCAAAAACCAAGATGGAGACGGCCAAAAACCAAGATGGTGACAGTCAAAAACCAAGATGGAGACGGTCAAAAACCAAGATGGTGACGGCCAAAAACCAAGATGGTGACGGTCAAAAACCAAGATGGAGACGGCCAAAAACCAAGATGGAGACGGCCAAAAAACAAGATGGAGACAGTCAAAAACCAAGATGGAGGCGGTCAAAAACCAAGATGGAGACAACCAAAAACCAAGATGGAGACGGTCAAAAACCAAGATGGAGACGGTCAAAAACCAAGATGGTGATGGTCAAAAACCAAGATGGAGACGGTCAAAAACCAAGATGGTTACGGCCAAAAACCAAGATGGACACGGTCAAAAACCAAGATGGAGACGGTCAAAAACCAAGATGGACACGGCCAAAAACCAAGATGGAGACGACTAAAAACAAGATGGAGACGGTCAAAAACCAAGATGGAGACGTCAAAGACCAAGATGGAGACGACTAAAAACAAGATGGAGGGACTTCCGGTCTAGCTGATGGCAGCATAGACTGACAGGCTCCCGACAGTAAAATTAATAGTTGCCCGATTTTACTCGGGAGACGTGTTACAGCTAGTGTGAATACAGCTAGTGTGAATACAAGCTAGTGTGAATACAGCTAGTGTGAATACAGCTAGTGTGAATACAAGCTAGTGTGAATACAGCTAGTGTGAATACAAGCTAGTGTGAATACAGCGGGGAGCGAAGATGCCTAAAAAGGGGAAGAAAAATCCCACGCAAAGTAAGAAACCCGACGAAGAAGAAGACGGTCAATTGTCACAAGCTAGTAGCATTAGCAACATGGAGGACGACACGCCGGACACTACACTACTTGACCAGATCACCCGGCTGACCTGGCGAGTCAGCGGAAAACGAAGGAACCGGGAGAATGCAGGCTCCGGGCAGGGGTTCAGGGACCGGCTCCGGGCAGGGGTTCAAGGACCGGCTCCGGGCAGGGGTTCAGGGACAGGCTCCGGGCAGGGGTTCAGGGACCGGCTCCGGACAGGGGTTCAGGGACCGGCTCCGGGCAGGGGTTCAAGGACCGGCTCCGGGCAGGGGTTCAGGGACCGGCTCCGGGCAGGGGTTCAGGGACCGGCTCCGGGCAGGAGTTCAAGGACCGGCTCCGGGCAGGGGTTCAGGGACCGGCTCCGGGCAGGGGTTCAGGGACCGGCTCCGGGCAGGGGTTCAGGGACCGGCTCCGGGCAGGGGTTCAGGGACCGGCTCCGGGCAGGGGTTCAAGGACCGGCTCCGGGCAGGGGTTCAGGGACCGGCTCCGGGCAGGGGTTCAGGGACCGGCTCCGGGCAGGGGTTCAAGGACCGGCTCCGGGCAGGGGTTCAGGGACCGGCTCCGGGCATTCCGATGACAAGACACTGGATAAGTAACGTACTTTGGCTACGACAGGGTTATATTTAGGTACAATAGTTCTTCTTAGAATCTTGAACAATGTTGTACATCATGTTATGGGACGGATTTTATTTTCAAACTTATTCTTTTTATTAAGGGCATAAAGAGGTCAGACATGTGGTCGGGACACCTCTCACTGGACATTATGGACCTATACATCAGCTCACAGGCTGAAGAGGACACCACTCACTGGACATTATGGACCTATACATCAGCCCACAGGCTGAAGAGGACACCACTCACTGGACATTATGGACCTATACATCAGCTCACAGGCTGAAGAGGACACCACTCACTGGACATTATGGACCTATACATCAGCCCACAGGCTGAAGAGGACACCACTCACTGGACATTATGGACCTATACATCAGCTCACAGGCTGAAGAAGGCCCTCTTTCACTGCTAGGAGGAAGAGACTTTCCCTCTATACTCTTTACTTACCAACAGAGTCAGGAGGCCGTAAACGAGGCCTTCCTTTTGGAAGTCAGAGTTGTTACCTGTTGTGGTTTTGTTTTTGTGTTGTTGGTTATGGTTTATGCTACTGTTCCTTGTAGCACCAGGGGTGTGAGATATGATTCATGTATAGGCTTGAGGGGGCTTAAAGTATACTTAAAGATACACAATGTCACTTCAAATAATGACCTATAATGTAAATCCAATCAAGAGGAGCAAAGTTATGGCCAAACTGAAGAGGGAGGGAGTAGAAGTAGCTCTGCTTCAGGAGACTCATCTTACAGAACTGGAACATGAACTTAAGAGATGGAGGTTTAATCAGCACTCATCCAGCTGTAAAAAGGGTTCTCAGAGAGGGGTTGCACTTTTAATTTCTAGCAAACTAAACTTTGAATGCACATTTCAAATGAAAGATCTCGATGGAAGATGTGTTCTGGTCTGGGGGTATCTGCAAGGTGTTTTAGTTACTCTTCTGAATGTCTATGCTCCCCCAGGATCCGAATGGACATTCTCTAAACAAATCTTTGAATTGATCAGCTCTGAGGCCCGGGGCATCCTAATCTGCGGGGGGGACTCTAATGTCAGACTTCATAAGACCCTGGATACTTCGAAATCTTATTATTCAAGTGAAAAGAAAACTACCAAAAATATGAAACTAATGATGGGAGAGCTGGGACTCTCAGACATATGAAGGGACTTGAATCCGACAAAGAGGGACTATACCTTTTACTCTCATCCGCACTCTGTCTATTCCAGGCTGGACTATTTTCTTACATTTCAAAGAGATTTATTTCGGGTTATAAATTGCAATATTGGGACCATGGACTTATCAGACCACGCCCCAATCTCTATGGATCTACTACTAGGTTCTGAAAAGAAGAGCCCTATCTGGAGGCTAAACACCGGGGTTCTAAATCCAATGAGGCAGCAAATAAGGAAAGATATTAAAGACTATTTTGAAGAAAATGACAACGGGGAAGTTTCCCCACCGATTCTTTGGGATGCCTGCAAGGCTGTTCTTAGGGGGAAATGATAGGCTATTGCTCTAAATTAAAAAAGCAGAGAAAAGAAAAATTGGATCGGTTACAAAAAGAATTAAAAGAATTAGAGAATTTACATAAACAGACACTGAATCAAAGAACAAAAATGGAAATAGATAGGAAAAAGAACGAAATAAATGAAATCTTGTCAAACGATATTAAAAGAAAGCTGATTTTTTAAAAACAAAGATATTATGAAGCAGGAGGAAAATCGGCTAAATTACTCGCTTATAAATTAAAAAAGCAACAAGCAGAAAATACAATTTATAAAATAAAGGATCCTACAACAAATTCTATTCACTGCAAAGCAGAGGATATACAACAATCATTTGAAACCTTTTATACAAATGTATATACACAGCCTAAAATAGATGAACTGAAGATGGAAGCCTTTTGTTGACCTGATAAAACTACCAAAGGTGACAGATGAACAAAACGAGTGTCTAATTAGTGAAATTAAGGATGAAGAAATTAAAGGGGCAATATCAAATTTAAAACCTAATAAAGCACCGGGACCAGATGGTTTCCCTTCTGAGTGGTACAAGGAAATGAGAGATCTGCTGACCCCCATAATGAAGAACACGTTTAACCATGTACTCAGGACTGGCTTGACTCCTCCTTCGTGGAGAGAAGCTGTGATTTCTTTGATACCAGAAGAGGGTAAAGATAAACTTGAATGTGGAAGTTATCGGGCGATAAGTGTATTGAACCAAGATTATAAGATCTTTACCTACATTTTGGTTAGGAGGTTAAGAGGTTAGGAAAAATCTTCCCCCAAATAATAAGTATAGATCAGACAAAGGCAGACTGGAGATAACATTCGCCGAACATTACATGTGATTGATCATATTGTTGAAAACAAACTCGAGGCAGTGTTATTGAGCCTTGATGCCGAAAAGGCGTTTGATCGAGTTAACTGGAAGTTTTTATATAGAGTATTGGGGCAATTTGGATTTCACCAGACCTTTATTAAAACTATTCAAGCATTATATAATGGCCCAAAGGCAAGAATCAAATGAAATGGAGCCGTATCAAATCTATTCGGCCTGGAAAGAGGGACAAGACAGGGCTGTCCAATAAGTCCATTATTGTTTGCTTTGTTTATTGAAGCGTTAAGTCAGGGGATCCCTCAGGATATAAATATTACAGGTATAAAATTGTTAGACCAAGATCATAAAATCTCTTTATTTGCGGACGATGTTTTAATTAACTTGTCGAACCCAGAGAGCTCAATTTCTAAATTAATGTCATTTTTGGAGGTTTTTAGTTCCATTTCAGGTTATAAATTCAATATTTTAAAGACCCAAATTTTAAGTTTCAATTACAAGCCTAGTCAGACCGTAAGTTCTAAGTTTCAACTAAACTGGGATTTGGATCACATTAGATATCTACATGTAGAAGTAAACATCCCAAAAGACCCAACAAAATTGTATGTCTTAAATTTTAATCTGTTAAATCAGAAAATAAAGGAAGACATAAATAGATGGAATCTAATTCCAATATTAAGTTTTGAGTCAAGAATCGAGTCAGTAAAAATGAATATCTTGCCTAGGGTACTATATCTGTTTCAGACTCTGCCAATTGAAATAACTGATAAACAATTCAATGAATGGGATAAATTGATTTCACGTTATACTGTATTTGGCAAGGGAAAAAACCAAGGGTAAGATTTCACACTCTTCAATTGGTAAAGAATAAGGGAGGATTTGCACTCCCTTGCCTAAAAAATGATTATATATCGGCCCAATTGAGGACTTTGTATTGTTGGTGTAATTCTGATTACCAAGCTAGATGGAAAGGAATTGAAGGGAATATATCTGGGACAGTCCCAATTCAGGCACGGCCAGGGGACAAAAGACTTATTACAAATCTGATGGAAACAGGTAACAGATGGATTAATTTATCTTTGAAATGATGGTTAAATATCATCACTAAGAGTGGCTTACTTGAAGAGATGAAGATTCTGAATTGGTGACCCCATGACCTCGATTTCACCCCAAATGAAATGGATGCAAGCTATAAGGGTTGGGCTAATCGAGGCCTCTCCTCATACGGTACCTTTGTCAACCAGCGGACATTGACTGACTTTCAGACATTGAAAAGACTATTTGGGTTAAATGAGAAGGACTTTTTAGATTTCTTCAGGTACGCCATCACATTACATTACATTACATTCAATTTATTTATTTTTGTATAGCATCAAATCACAACAGAAGTTATCTCAGGACGTTTTATATATAGAGCAGGTCTATGACTGTACACCAGAGTTTAGAGACCCAACAGGATCCACCAAGCGGGCTGTGGCCAGGAACAACTCCCCGATTACTGGGAAGAAACCTGGAGCAGAACCGGGCGCAGGGCGGGCGGCCATCTGTAGTTCTATGTTAGAGAGTCACAAGGCATTCGATAACAACCTATTGAACGTTTTTATAAGCGCCTGTAGAACACATTCGGGGCTTAAAGTCATTTCAAGAGTATATAGAGGACTTCAGGAGGCTGAAATAGCGAGCACTACCTACATGAAACAAAAATGGGAATGTGAGACTAATAGCTGCATTCCAGAAGAAGTTTGGTTACAATATTGTGAATTTCATGGAAGATATGGAGCTCAACCTTCTGGAGAACGTTTGGATGGAAGACTGTTAGTAGATCTTTAATTACACCTGTTCAGAAGTCTCATCATTCAGGCTCTTCCAGCTGCTGGAGGAACTAGAGAACCACTATCACCTGTTTTGGGCCTGTCCTAAAGTAAATTCTTTTTGGTGTAAGATTTACACAGAATTAGTTACTATATTTGGTACAAACATAGTCTTTAAGTGGGACGAACTACTGTTTGGTCTTCTACTTTCAACATCCACAAATATTAAATCAAAATACTTATTTGGAATATTGAGTATAGCTGCTAGAAAAGCAATCACTAAGAAATGGCTTAAACCAGATACCCCATCACTAGAGAACTGGTACGATGTTATTTATGACATATTTGTAATGGAAAGAATTAATTTCTCAATGAGGCTTCAAGAAAATCAATTTGAGGACATTTGGAAGGAGTGGGAAAAGTATATTTCCCCAAAACGCCCATCTTTTGTTTAATTTGTATTTTTTTCTAAATGTAATTTTTATTATTCATTTGATCTTATTTGATATGAAAAGCACCTCATGTTCTATTTGTGTGTTCAATAATTTCATTGTAAAAAGTGGAAAAGTTGGTTTACCTCGTATTTGTATCTAATTAAGTATGTTTATGTAAATGAGTAAAACCAAATAAAGGAAAAAACAAAACAAAAACAAGATGGAGACGGCCTAAATGCCGAACTCAAAACGTCTGTCCACCAATGGGTGACATCGTGGTGACTACGTCCACTTATACAGTCAGAGGTCAAAGGTCAGAGGTCAGAGGTCGAGGTTAGACCCTTCGCTGCGGAGATGATACAAACAGACATAAACTCCAACACATTAAGATGCACCCTTTATTTATTCATTCATATGAGACAAACAGGAAGAACTAGAAAAGAGGATCCACTGAGAACCACCTCTGATAGAAGAACTAGAAAAGAGGATCCACTGAGAACCACCTCTGATAGAAGAACTAGAAAAGAGGATCCACTGAGAACCACCTCTGATAGAAGAACTAGAACAAGAGGATCCACTGAGAACCACCTCTGATAGAAGAACTAGAAAAGAGGATCCACTGAGAACCACCTCTGATAGAAGAACTAGAACAAGAGGATCCACTGAGAACCACCTCTGATAGAAGAACACGTTATGATCACTTTACCAAGAAGCATCCACACATCTAGTCAACATATATCTGGATTCATGAGGATCTATTGTGGATCTACTGATAATCTCCGCTAGATCTCTGGTGGATCCCTAATAGATCTCTGGTGGATCCCCAGTAGATCTCTGGTGGATCCACAGTAGATCTCTGGTGGATCCCTAATAGATCTCTGGTGGATCCACAGTAGATCTCTGGTGGATCCCTAATAGATCTCTGGTGGATCCCCAGTAGATCTCTGGTGGATCCCCAGTAGATCTCTGGTGGATCCCTAATAGATCTCTGGTGGATCCCCAGTAGATCTCTGGTGGATCCCTAATAGATCTCTGGTGGATCCCCAGTAGATCTCTGGTGGATCCCTAATAGATCTCTGGTGGATCCCCAGTAGATCTCTGGTGGATCCCTAATAGATCTCTGGTGGATCCCCAGTAGATCTCTGGTGGATCCCTAATAGATCTCTGGTGGATCCCCAGTAGATCTCTGGTGGATCCCTAATAGATCTCTGGTGGATCCCCAGTAGATCTCTGGTGGATCCCTAATAGATCTCTGGTGGATCCCCAGTAGATCTCTGGTGGATCCCCAGTAGATCTCTGGTGGATCCCTAATAGATCTCTGGTGGATCCACAGTAGATCTCTGGTGGGTCCCCAGTAGATCTCTGGTGGATCCCCAGTAGATCTCTGGTGGATCCCTAATAGATCTCTGGTGGATCCACAGTAGATCTCTGGTGGATCCACAGTAGATGTCTGGTGGATCCCCAACAGCTCTCTGGTGGATCCACAGTAGATCTCTTGTGGATCCCCAACAGATCTCTGGTGGATCCACAGTAGATCTCTGGTGGATCACCAACAGATCTCTGGTGGATCCACAGTAAATCTCTGGTGGATCCCCAACAGATCTCTGGTGGATCCACAGTAAATCTCTGGTGGATCCCCAACAGATCTCTGGTGGATCCACAGTAGATCTCCTGTGGATCCGGTGATCTGCCTCAGTTGACAGTCTCCATATTGACCGTGGTCAGGGTGAGGTCGTAGAGAACGTTGAGGTTGCAGATGGATCTCAGGTCCCTGACCCGGTGTTGGAACGTCAGCAGGTGCTTGTTGTTGACGGCGACCTTATACTCTGAGCTGGAGCACATGATCTTTATCTGCAACAACAAAACCACAAACTCATCATCATCATCATCAACCTGGCCCTTTAACTACACATTATGGTGCAATCAGGGACCCTCCGACACATCGCATTGCTTATTATTAACAATAGATGAGTTTTCTTAGTATTAATCAGATATTTGACCTCAAACGGTTGTCCCTGGACGAAGGGGAAGTTGGACAGCTCTCTCTCCTCCCTCCCCCACTTGGTGTCGATGCAGCTGTTCCTGACGATCACCTTCCTGCCCCCTTCATTGAAACGAGGGTTGAAGTGGAAGGCCTGGCCTTGAGGTGTGCACAGATCCACCGTGATCCTGAAGAACCATCAGACACCGTCAGGACCAACTGGATCCATCCATCCATCATCCATCCATCCATCCATCCATCCATCCATCCATCCATCATCCATCCATCATCCATCATCCATCATCCATCATCCATCCATCCATCCATCATCCATCATCCATCCATCCATCCATCCATCATCCATCCATCCATCATCCATCCATCATCCATCCATCCATCCATCATCCATCCATCATCCATCATCCATCATCCATCCATCCATCCATCATCCATCATCCATCCATCATCCATCCATCATCCATCATCCATCATCCATCATCCATCCATCCATCCATCATCCATCATCCATCCATCCATCCATCCATCCATCCATCATCCATCCATCATCCATCCATCCATCCATCATCCATCCATCCATCCATCCATCCATCATCCATCCATCCATCATCCATCCATCCATCATCCATCCATCCATCATCCATCATCCATCCATCCATCCATCCATCCATCCATCATCCATCCATCCATCCATCATCCATCCATCCAGCCATCATCTATCCAGCCATCATCCATCCATCCATCATCCATCCATCATCCATCCATCCATCCAGCCATCATCTATCCAGCCATCATCCATCCATCCATCATCCATCCATCATCCATCATCCATCATCGATCCATCCATCCATCCATCATCCATCCATCCATCATCCATCATCCATCCATCATCCATCCATCCATCCATCCATCATCCATCCATCCATCCATCCATCATCCATCCATCCATCATCCATTCATCCATCCAGCCATCATCTATCCAGCCATCATCCATCCATCCATCCATCCATCCATCCATCCATCCATCCATCCATCCATCCATCCATCCATCCATCCATCCATGATCCATCATCCATCCATCATCCATCCATCCATCCATCCATCATCCATCCATCCATCATCCATCCATCATCCATCATCCATCCATCATCCATCCATCCATCCATCATCCATCCATCATCCATCCATCCATCCTCCATCCATCCATCCATCATCCATCATCCATCATCCATCATCCATCCATCATCCATGATCCATCATCCATCCATCATCCATCCATCCATCCATCATCCATCCATCCATCATCCATCCATCATCCATCATCCATCCATCATCCATCCATCCATCCTCCATCATCCATCCATCATCCATCATCCATCATCCATCCATGATCCATCATCCATCCATCATCCATCCATCATCCATCATCCATCCATCCATCCATCCATCATCCATCATCCATCCATCCATCATCCATCCATCATCCATCCATCCATCCATCATCCATCATCATCCATCATCCATCATCCATCATCCATCCATCCATCCATCCAGCCATCATCTATCCAGCCATCATCCATCCATCCATCATCCATCCATCCATCATCCATCCATCCATCCTCCATCCATCCATCCATCATCCATCATCCATCATCCATCCATCATCCATGATCCATCATCCATCCATCATCCATCCATCCATCCATCCATCCATCCATCCATCCATCCATCCATCCATCATCCATCCATCATCCATGATCCATCATCCATCCATCATCCATCCATCCATCCATCCATCATCCATCCATCCATCATCCATCCATCATCCATCATCCATCCATCATCCATCCATCCATCCATCATCCATCCATCATCCATCCATCCATCCTCCATCCATCCATCCATCATCCATCATCCATCATCCATCCATCATCCATCATCCATGATCCATCATCCATCCATCATCCATCCATCCATCCATCCATCATCCATCCATCCATCATCCATCCATCATCCATCATCCATCCATCATCCATCCATCCATCCTCCATCATCCATCCATCCATCCATCATCCATCATCCATCATCCATCCATGATCCATCATCCATCCATCATCCATCCATCATCCATCATCCATCCATCCATCCATCCATCATCCATCATCCATCCATCCATCATCCATCCATCATCCATCCATCCATCCATCCATCATCCATCCATCCATCCATCCATCATCCATCCATCCATCCATCCAGCCATCATCTATCCAGCCATTATCCATCATCCATCCATCCATCATCCATCCATCCATCCATCCATCATCCATCCATCATCCATCATCCATCATCCATCATCCATCATCCATCCATCCATCCATCCAGCCATCATCTATCCAGCCATCATCCATCCATCCATCATCCATCCATCCATCATCCATCATCCATCATCGATCCATCCATCCATCCATCCATCATCCATCCATCATCCATCCATCCATCCATCCATCATCCATCATCCATCCATCATCCATGATCCATCCATCCATCCATCCAGCCATCATCTATCCAGCCATCATCCATCCATCCATCATCCATCCATCCGTCCATCATCCATCCATCATCCATCCATCCATCCAGCCATCATCCATCCATCCATCCTCCATCCATCCATCCATCATCCATCATCCATCCATCATCCATGATCCATCTATCATCCATCATCCATCCATCCATCCATCATCCATCCATCATCCATCCATCCATCCAGCCAGCCATCATCCATCCATCCATCCATCCATCCATCCATCCATCCATCCATCCATCCATCCATCCATCCATCCATCCATCCATCCATCCATCATCCATCCATCCATCCATCCATCCTTCATCCATCCATCATCCGTCCATCCATCCATCATCCATCATCCATCCATCATCCATCCATCATTCATCCATCATCCATCATCCATCCATCATCCATCCATCATTCATCCATACTGACTTGTCAGCGTTGGGTTTGATGATTCCAGCGATGGTGATCAGCAGTTTGTCATAAACTCCATTGGGCAACCTCTGACTGTAAGGAACCACCTGTCAACAGGAAACAGCTGTTAACTCCATCCATCCATCATCCATCCATCATCCATCCATCCATCATCCATCCATCATCCATCATCCATCATCCATCCATCATCCATCATCCATCATCCATCATCCATCATCTATCATCCATCTAATGTTAGCTAACGTTTCTTATTGTTAGCATCCATCCATCATCCATCCAACAGTCCATCTTTCTCTCTGTCTCACCAGACTCTGAGGGGAGGGACTGGGCCAGCCGGGGTGGGTGGGCTGGGTGGGCTTGGTGGGCTGGCTGGGCTGACTGGGCCAGCCGGGCTTGGTGGGCTGGCTGGGCTGACCGGGCTGACCGGGCTGGCTGGGCTGACCGGGCCAGGCAGGCTGGGGGGGCTGGGTGGGCTGACCGGGCCAACTGGGCTGACTGGGCTGGGTGGGCTGGGTGGGCTGACCGGGCCAACTGGGCTGGGTGGGCTGGTTGGGCTGACCGGGCTGACCGGGCCAACTGGGCTGGGTGGGCTGACCGGGCTGACCGGGCCAACTGGGCTGGGTGGGCTGACCGGGCTGACCGGGCCAACTGGGCTGGGTGGGCTGACCGGGCCAACTGGGCTGGGTGGGCTGACCGGGCTGACCGGGCCAGGCACCTCCACCTTGACCACCTGTGGACCAGACGAGTTAGTGGGCTGACCTGATTGGTTCTGTCACTGGGACAGAACCAATCAATAAAACATTTAAACATCAATGTGTTGGGTCAGTAGAGACGGAGCTGTGGGTCTCCATGACGACCTCTAAACCAATCACCATATCAGATTGATTTACAAATAAAAAACGTATATGTCATCGGAGGAATATTAAAGAAGTAATCACATAAAGCGTCTTCAGGGAGGGGCTTTAACCGATCAATAATGAAGGAAGAGAGAGAGAGTAATGATGGTGGTGATCGTACCTGGCCAGGTGGGGTTGGTGGGGAGAGCATCGGACAGCTGCAGAGACAGAAAGACATGAAGAGATACAGGAAGTGAGAAACGTCCTCTAACGTCCACCAGATGTGTTAAAGGGAGTGTTAGTCAGAATCCTAAATGTCTTGTTAACAGCTTCACCTGTGTCCGTTAAGTCAACTAAAGTCAGCGTCCTGTTGCTGGCGCTTGTGCTCGCTCTACATAGACATGAAGGAGCATCGCTCAACACAGTGAGGAGACACACGTCAGCTAAAAGCACAATATCACTCTATATTTCAGCTGCTTGGCAGTAATGTTAGCTGACCAGACCAAGGTCTCTCCATGAATCAATGCTGATCCTAGTGTTGGCTTTTCCCGCCTCAGCCTCCCGACCGCGGCCGGAGGGAACGGGGGAGACGATAACGTTTCTCTCTGCGGAGCCCCGTCACTTCACAAGACACGGGAAACCTCTGTTGGTCTGGAGGAGCTGCAGCAGTTATTTCTGCACAAACGTCCACTGAACATTCACTAGATATTCTCAGAGCTAAACTAACTCTTCTGCAGTGTGGAGTGAGCAGCATGCACGTGAGAGGTGGAGAGAGAGAGAGAGAGAAGGAGCGCGGTGTGTGAGTGAAGGCAGGCAGAGGAGCAGAGGAGCAGAGGAGCAGAGACTCCGGTCCTGGAGACCAAAGCTACGGTCTCCCCCGCGTCCTCCGACCGCGGCCAACACTGTTTAACAGCTTCACTAGATACAACCAAGAGGTTTTGCTGCTTCACTGGAGTTCGTGTTGGAGTCTGAGTCTGAACAGCGGAGACACACGAGAGACCAGGAGACACACGAGAGACCATGAGACACACGAGAGACCATGAGACACACGAGAGACCAGGAGACACACGAGAGACCATGAGACACACGAGAGACCAGGAGACACACGAGAGACCAGGAGACACACGAGAGACCATGAGACACACGAGAGACCAGGAGACACACGAGAGACCATGAGACACACGAGAGACCAGGAGACACACGAGAGACCAGGAGACACACGAGAGACCAGGAGACACACGAGAGACCATGAGACACACGAGAGACCATGAGACACACGAGAGACCAGGAGACACACGAGAGACCATGAGACACACGAGAGACCAGGAGACACACGAGAGACCAGGAGACACACGAGAGACCATGAGACACACGAGAGACCATGAGACACACGAGAGACCAGGAGACACACGAGAGACCATGAGACACACGAGAGACCAGGAGACACACGAGAGACCATGAGACACACGAGAGACCAGGAGACACACGAGAGACCATGAGACACACGAGAGACCAGGAGACACACGAGAGACCAGGAGACACACGAGAGACCAGGAGACACACGAGAGACCATGAGACACACGAGAGACCAGGAGACACACGAGAGACCATGAGACACACGAGAGACCAGGAGACACACGAGAGACCATGAGACACACGAGAGACCAGGAGACACACGAGAGACCATGAGACACACGAGAGACCAGGAGACACACGAGAGACCAGGAGACACACGAGAGACCAGGAGACACACGAGAGACCATGAGACACACGAGAGACCATGAGACACACGAGAGACCAGGAGACACACGAGAGACCATGAGACACACGAGAGACCAGGAGACACACGAGAGACCATGAGACACACGAGAGACCAGGAGACACACGAGAGACCATGAGACACACGAGAGACCAGGAGACACACGAGAGACCAGGAGACACACGAGAGACCAGGAGACACACGAGAGACCATGAGACACACGAGAGACCAGGAGACACACGAGAGACCAGGAGACACACGAGAGACCATAAGACACACGAGAGACCATGAGACACACGAGAGACCAGGAGACACACGAGACCATGAGACACACGAGAGACCAGGAGACACACGAGAGACCATGAGACACACGAGAGACCAGGAGACACACGAGAGACCATGAGACACACGAGAGACCATGAGACACACGAGAGACCAGGAGACACACGAGAGACCAGGAGACACACGAGAGACCATGAGACACACGAGAGACCATGAGACACACGAGAGACCATGAGACACACGAGAGACCAGGAGACACACGAGAGACCATGAGACACACGAGAGACCATGAGACACACGAGAGACCAGGAGACACACGAGAGACCATGAGACACACGAGAGACCATGAGACACACGAGAGACCATGAGACACACGAGACCATGAGACACACGAGAGACCAGGAGACACACGAGAGACCATGACACACGAGACCATGAGACACACGAGAGACCATGAGACACACGAGAGACCATGAGACACACGAGAGACCATGAGACACACGAGAGACCAGGAGACACACGAGAGACCATGAGACACACGAGAGACCATGAGACACACGAGAGACCAGGAGACACACGAGAGACCAGGAGACACACGAGAGACCAGGAGACACACGAGAGACCATGAGACACACGAGAGACCATGAGACACACGAGAGACCAGGAGACACACGAGAGACCATGAGACACACGAGAGACCATGAGACACACGAGAGACCATGAGACACACGAGACCATGAGACACACGAGAGACCATGAGACACACGAGAGACCATGAGACACACGAGAGACCAGGAGACACACGAGAGACCATGAGACACACGAGAGACCAGGAGACACACGAGAGACCATGAGACACACGAGAGACCAGGAGACACACGAGAGACCATGAGACACACGAGAGACCAGGAGACACACGAGAGACCAGGAGACACACGAGAGACCATGAGACACACGAGACCATGAGACACACGAGAGACCATGAGACACACGAGAGACCATGAGACACACGAGAGACCAGGAGACACACGAGAGACCATGAGACACACGAGAGACCATGAGACACACGAGAGACCAGGAGACACACGAGAGACCATGAGACACACGAGAGACCATGAGACACACGAGAGACCATGAGACACACGAGAGACCATGAGACACACGAGAGACCATGAGACCATGAGACACACGAGAGACCATGAGACACACGAGAGACCATGAGACACACGAGAGACCAGGAGACACACGAGAGACCAGGAGACACACGAGAGACCATGAGACACACGAGAGACCATGAGACACACGAGAGACCATGAGACACACGAGAGACCATGAGACACCGACCAGTAAGGATTTATACCTGAACAAGTTACTAACAGGAAGTTTATTAACCGACGTCATGATGAGGTCACGGTGTTAACCGAAGGAAAGACTGGAGGCTAACGCTAGCAGTGGGCTAACATTAGCTGGAGGCTAACTAACGCTAGCAGTGGGCTAACATTAGCTGGAGGCTAACTAACGCTAGCAGTGGGCTAACATTAGCTGGAGGCTAACTAACGCTAGCAGTGGGCTAACATTAGCTGGAGGCTAACGCTAGCAGTGGGCTAACATTAGCTGAAGGCTAACGCTAGCAGTGGGCTAACATTAGCTGGAGGCTAACTAACGCTAGCAGTGGGCTAACATTAGCTGGAGGCTAACGCTAGCAGTGGGCTAACATTAGCTGTAGGCTAACACTAGCAGTGGGCTAACATTAGCTGGAGGCTAACGCTAGCAGTGGGCTAACATTAGCTGGAGGCTAACGCTAGCAGTGGGCTAACATTAGCTGGAGGCTAACTAACGCTAGCAGTGGGCTAACATTAGCTGGAGGCTAACTAACGCTAGCAGTGGGCTAACATTAGCTGGAGGCTAACGCTAGCAGTGGGCTAACATTAGCTGGAGGCTAACGCTAGCAGTGGGCTAACATTAGCTGGAGGCTAACGCTAGCAGTGGGCTAACATTAGCTGGAGGCTAACGCTAGCAGTGGGCTAAAGCTCCACATCTAAATGTCCTCTTCTGTGTTGTTGTCTGAATCCAGATATCAGACATTAGAGATGAGTAACTGTGATCTGAGGCTCTAGAGGTACGATATCAGAGGAACGTTTCAGAGATGGAGAGAAAGGATGCTAATAGTTTAGCCTTCTGCTAACAGCAGCTAACGGCTCAGTTAGCAGAAGGCTAAACTATTAGCATCCTTTCTCTCCATCTCTGAAACGCTTCTCCGATGTCGTCCGACTCTCTTTCTGACTGACTTTACTGAAAGATAGTTAACTAGAGACATGGGGTGTGTTCCAATCCGCATACTTCTGTACTACATACTCATTATTTTGAGTGCATAGTGCATTCACACTGGGAAGTACGGCAAATGCAGTGCACTCAAAGTACCCGGATGTTGTACTCAGAACAGTCAGATGGTTGAGTGAGGAACGCTGGACACTTTCCACACTCAACTGCCTCCATCTTGGCTACGTAGTGGAAGGGGCGGAGCCACGCCCACTATTCAAACATCCGTAGATAACAGAACAAAACAATACGTAAACATAGCGGTGCATCTTCAGCCAACAGGAGGACACGTCGTAGGCGACGACGTTGGAAACCTAATTTCCACTTGGCTTTAATTTTTTTCTTCAACAAAGCAGGCAGATATTTTGGCGGGTAGTTGACGGGTAGAACCTGAAGGAGGCAGCAGCGTAACACAAAGGATGCCAGCTGCCGTAAAACCCCAAAGAAGAATATATTTTGGCGGGAAGCGAGCCGCGGTGAAATGTTGTGATCGTCATTTCTGGTCAGTGCGCCACAGAGTATTCGATTTGAGACGATCCTACCCCGTTGAAATTTACACACTACTCATGTGAGTACAGAGTGCACACAGTGCACTACACTGAAGTGTACTTCAGGAAGTACGTGGATTGGAACACACTCATCGTGTTCAGAGAATTATAAAAAAGTAAATGTGTCCCTGAACGCAGCACGGTGAGCTTCAGTGTGTTTACAGGCTTCAGGGTGTGTTGGTGACTCATCAGGAATGATCAGTATGAAGGTGTTGGTTTAATCCCCCAACACACACACACACACACACGCACACGCACACGCATACACACACACACACGCACACGCATACACACACACACACGCATACACACACACACACACGCACGCATACACACACACACACACACGCATACACACGCACACACACACACGCACGCATACACACACACACACACACACACGCACGCATACACACACACACACGCATACACACGCACACACACACACGCACGCATACACACACACACACACGCACACACACACACACACACACACACACACACACACTGGGTCTGTATATATATATATATTCAGTTCATTGTTTTGTGTTTAATTTTAAAGAAGCATAGAAACAGCTGGATGGAAACATGAACGTGACTCACTGTCTGAGAGGAAGTAGAGCCATTAGTAATATAATATAATGGTAACTATGGTAACACCGGCCCTCTTCTCTTCAAATGAAGCTTGAAATGACACAATAATAAATAACTAATACAGATGATACATTAGTAAGAATACATGTCACACAGGTACGAACGGTAACATGAAACATGTTCAGGTGAAAGATGAGAGTCACACTTACGTCCATGTTGATCAGCTGGGATCTGAAACACACAGAAACATGTGAAAGGAACAGCAGAAGAAGAAAACAACGTCAGAGGGTGTGGAGGGCGAGTCCCCACACGAACAACAGAAGAAGAAAAACAGGAATGTGGCAATAGAACTGGCCCGAGGGCCTGGAACACTATCCGGGCCGAGGGCCTGGAACACTAACCGGGCCGAGGGCCTGGAACACTAACCGGGCCGAGGGCCTGGAACACTATCCGGGCCGAGGGCCTGGAACACTATCCGGGCCGAGGGCCTGGAACACTAACCGGGCCGAGGGCCTGGAACACTAACCGGGCCGAGGGCCTGGAACACTATCCGGGCCGAGGGCCTGGAACACTATCCGGGCCGAGGGCCTGGAACACTAACCGGGCCGAGGGCCTGGAACACTAACCGGGCCGAGGGCCTGGAACACTATCCGGGCCGAGGGCCTGGAACACTAACCGGGCCGAGGGCCTGGAACACTAACCGGGCCGAGGGCCTGTAACACTAACCGGGCCGAGGGCCTGGAACACTAACCGGGCCGAGGGCCTGGAACACTAGAGGAGAACCGGGCCGAGGCTGATGAACGGTTCTCCAGATATGTGAAGGACACACAGACACAGTCAGCTGGAGGCTGGCTACTAGCTTAGCTAGCTTAGCTCGCTACGCTACGCTGTCATGCAACAAAGAACATGAGGTGAACAAAGTCGCCTCATCTGGTGACAGCACGGTGATTCATCTGGTGACAGCACGGTGCTTCATCTGGTGACAGCACGGTGCTTCATCTGGTGATAGCACGGTGCTTCATCTGGTGATAGCACGGTGCTTCATCTGGTGACAGCACGGTGCTTCATCTGGTGATAGCACGGTGATTCATCTGGTGATAGCACGGTGCTTCATCTGGTGACAGCACGGTGATTCATCTGGTGACAGCACGGTGATTCATCTGGTGATAGCACGGTGATTCATCTGGTGAGACCAGACTGTGAGGATGAAGCTTTAAGTTGTTACTCATTTAGCGACTGGCTAGTTAGCTAGCTTAGCTTGCTAATTCCACCATGCTACAGGAAATGAGTCCAACAGAGGACAGAGGACAGAGGACAGCGGACAGAGGACAGAGGACAGAGGACAGCGCCGGGTCACGGTCCCTCTGCCTCACTCCTCGCCGCTAGGAGACGACTTCACCGGGAGGAGAGCAGGCGTTAGCTAGCTAGCTAATCAGTCTCGCTAACTAGCGTTAGTTTGGTATTAGTACTTTTACTATAACAGAGTATTTAACTGTGTAGTATTAGTACTTTGTGTTGTCAAACAGCCTCCAGCAGTAACTACACACATCAGGTGATACACAGAACTGTGTACTCTGTGTACTCTGTGTACTCTGTGTAAACAGCCAGTAAACAGAGTTCTTATTCCAGATATCTATAACCTCACTGGGACTAGTCTCAGTGAGGTTATAGATATCTGTGACTAGTCTCAGTGAGGTTATAGATATCTGTGACTAGTCCTAGTGAGGTTATAGATATCTGTGACTAGTCTCAGTGAGGTTATAGATATCTGTGACTAGTCCTAGTGAGGTTATAGATATCTGTGACTAGTCTCAGTGAGGTTATAGATATCTGCTTTCTGTCTCTCACTAAAGACTCGTCTGTCCAACGAGTCTTTTTCTGTCTTCAGGAACTTCACAGAAATCAAATAAAACAGAAAACATGTTTGTTTAGTTTCAGGAGAAGAGGAAGAGGAGGATGAAGGACAGAGAGCAGTAGAGGAGGAAGAGGAGGATGAAGGACAGAGAGCAGGAGAAGAGGAAGAGGAGGATGAAGGACAGAGAGCAGTAGAGGAGGAAGAGGAGGATGAAGGACAGAGAGCAGTAGAGGAGGAAGAGGAGGATGAAGGACAGAGAGCAGGAGAAGAGGAAGAGGAGGATGAAGGACAGAGAGCAGTAGAAGAGGAAGAGGAGGATGAAGGACAGAGAGCAGGAGAAGAGGAAGAGGAGGATGAAGGACAGAGAGCAGTAGAGGAGGAAGAGGAGGATGAAGGACAGAGAGCAGTAGAGGAGGAAGAGGAGGATGAAGGACAGAGAGCAGTAGAGGAGGAAGAGGAGGATGAAGGACAGAGAGCAGGAGAAGAGGAAGAGGAGGATGAAGGACAGAGAGCAGTAGAAGAGGAAGAGGAGGATGAAGGACAGAGAGCAGTAGAAGAGGAAGAGGAGGATGAAGGACAGAGAGCAGTAGAGGAGGAAGAGGAGGATGAAGGACAGAGAGCAGTAGAGGAGGAAGAGGAGGATGAAGGACAGAGAGCAGTAGAGGAGGAAGAGGAGGATGAAGGACAGAGAGCAGGAGAAGAGGAAGAGGAGGATGAAGGACAGAGAGCAGTAGAGGAGGAAGAGGAGGATGAAGGACAGAGCGCAGGAGAAGAGGAAGAGGAGGATGAAGGACAGAGAGCAGTAGAGCAGTAGAGCAGGACGTACCTGAGAGGTTCCTCCGAGAGCTGCAGACACAAAGTGACCAGGTGAGAAACAGGAGACAGTTTAACCCTCTGAGGAGCCACGCCCTGCTACACACATCTACAACACACACACACACACACACACACATACACACCCTGCTCACACATGCAGACCACACCCACCACCACACACACACTGAGTCACACACACACTCCACTGGGTGTGAGCTTGTCTCAGTGTGTGTGTGTGTGAACACAGTAACAGGAACACTTGAGATCAAACTGGGTTATTGATGGATTATTGGATTACTATTATTATTATTATTATTATGTGTTGCCATGGAAACTACAGAGCAGATTCAACCCTCCTGTTTCCCAGCAGGCATTGCTGCTGAATGCTGACTCAGCGTTTAACCCTTTAACTCCTCCTGCATAACTTCAGCTACAGACACCGTTCAGCCGTCTACACATTGAGCTCTTTAGGACATCAGTGATAAATCTATGTTTAAAGGTCCCATATTATAAAAAGTGTGATTTTCATGTCTTTTATATTATAAAGCAGCTTTAAGTGTTTTATATAAATACTGTGAAAGTATGAAAATGCTCAATATATACGTAGAAATACACATATAAAGAAATACTTGTATCCAGGAACAAGCCGTCAGGATTTCTGTCCATTTGTGATGTCACAAATATACAATATGTAGATCATCACACGGTTTTAAACGTAAACATTCTAAATGTGTCCCAGTTTATTTCCTGTTGCAGTGGATGTGAATAACATCAGCTGACAGGAAGTACACATGGACCCAAACTGTTGCCTAGCAACGCAATTCTGTTGAAATGCACTAAAACGGAGCACACACACACACACACATAAACACACACAAACAAACACACAAACACACACACAAACACACAAACAAACACACACATAAACACACACACACACAAACAAACACACACACAAACAAACACACACATAAACACACACACACACAAACAAACACACACACAAACACACAAACAAACACACACATAAACACACACACACAAACAAACACACACACAAACACACATAAACACACACATAAACACACTCTGTCTGTGTGATCATGAGTCACCAGTGAATCGTTTGTGTGTGTGTGCGTGTGTGTGTGCGTGTGTGTGTGTGTGCAGACAGGGTGTGGTTGTGTGTGTGGTTGTGTGTGTGTTTGTGCGTGTGTGCGTGTGTGTGTGTGTGCAGACAGGGTGTGGTTGTGTGTGTGGTTGTGTGTGTGTTTGTGTGTGTGTGTGTGCGTGCGTGCGTGTGTGTGTGTGCAGACAGGGTGTGGTTGTGTGTGTGGTTGTGTGTGTGTTTGTGCGTGTGTGCGTGTGTGTGTGTGTGCAGACAGGGTGTGGTTGTGTGTGTGGTTGTGTGTGTGTTTGTGCGTGTGTGCGTGTGTGTGTGTGTGCAGACAGGGTGTGGTTGTGTGTGTGGTTGTGTGTGTGTTTGTGTGTGTGTGCGTGCGTGCGTGTGTGTGTGTGCAGACAGGGTGTGGTTGTGTGTGTGGTTGTGTGTGTGTTTGTGCGTGTGTGCGTGTGTGTGTGTGTGCAGACAGGGTGTGGTTGTGTGTGTGGTTGTGTGTGTGTTTGTGTGTGTATGTGTGTGTGTGTGTGCAGACAGGGTGTGGTTGTGTGTGTGGTTGTGTGTGTGTTTGTGTGTGTGTGTATGTGTGTGTGTGTGTGTGTGCAGACAGGGTGTGGTTGTGTAGTCTGGTTCCTGGTGTGTAGCTTATTGTGTTTTTCTGCCCTCTGCTGGACAAACTATCATCTACCAGCATGTCCTCAACCTATTAATAATAATAATACTAATAACATTTATAATAATGATAATAATATTAATATTATTATCATTATTATTATTAATAATAATAATAATAATATATACTTATTACTATTATTAATAATATTAACATCAATATTGATATAGTGTGTGTTCAGGATAACAACAGAATGTTCGCTCCCTAAACAATAAAGCTCTTCTCATCCTGAGAGGATCCTAAACCAGACCTGATCCCCCCAGGTTCTCTCACTCAACCAGGTCTCTGGTCCCCCTAACAGACCTGTTAGCTCCCCATCAGGTCTCTGGTCCCCCTAACAGACCTGTTAGCTCCCCATCAGGTCTCTGGTCCCCCTAACAGACCTGTTAGCTCCCCATCAGGTCTCTGACCCCCTAACAGACCTGTTAGCTCTTCATCAGGTCTCTGGTCTATGAACCCTCCAATCTGGATCCAGACCTCACCACAGAGACCAACGACCTCCTCATCACTCATCACAGCTGATTCTGGTCACATCTCCATCCTCCTCTTCATCCTCCTCCTCCTCCTCCTCCTCCTCATCCTCCTCTTCATCCTCCTCCTCATCCTCTTCTTCATCCTCCTCCTCCTCATCCTCCTCTTCATCCTCCTCCTCTTCCTCCTCCTCCTCCTCCTCATCCTCCTCTTCATCCTCATCCTCCTCTTCATCCTCCTCATCCTCCTCCACCGCCTCTCTGACCACCTAGGACTCAGCGGAACAGCTGTCTCCTGGTTTCTGGTCCATCTCTCCAACAGAAACCAGTTCATCACCCTCAGTGACTCCAGCTCCCCCCCCCCCCGCAACCAACCAAGGTGTGCCTCAAGGTTCTGTGCTTGGACCCCTCCTCTTCATCATCTACATGCTCCCCCTCGGTCACATTATCCACCACCATGGTCTCAGTTTCCACCCCTACGCCGACGACATTCCGCTCTACCTCAGCACCAAGCCATCCCCCCCCCCCTCCTGTTCATCCTGCAGCATTTATAGGTACATTTACACTAGTACACATCTGGGGGTTGTGCTGCTGCAGAAATACTGAGAACACCTGGATGAACTTCTCATATGATGAATATATATATATATATATATACAGAGTATATACTGTATACTGTATATGGTAAATAGAGTATATACTGTATAGAGTAAATACTGTATAGAGTATATACTGTATAGAGTAAATAGAGTATATACTGTATAGAGTAAATAGAGTATATACTGTATAGAGTATATACTGTATAGAGTAAATACTGTATAGAGTAAATACTGTATAGAGTAAATACTGTATAGAGTAAATAGAGTATATACTGTATAGAGTAAATACTGTATAGAGTAAATACTGTATAGAGTAAATACTGTATAGAGTAAATAGAGTATATACTGTATAGAGTAAATAGAGTATATACTGTATAGAGTAAATACTGTATAGAGTAAATACTGTATAGAGTAAATAGAGTAAATACTGTATAGAGTAAATACTGTATAGAGTAAATACTGTGTAGAGTAAATACTGTATAGAGTAAATAGAGTAAATACTGTATAGAGTAAATACTGTATAGAGTATATACTGTATAGAGTAAATAGAGTATATACTGTATAGAGTAAATAGAGTATATACTGTATAGAGTATATACTGTATAGAGTAAATACTGTATAGAGTAAATACTGTATAGAGTAAATACTGTATAGAGTAAATAGAGTATATACTGTATAGAGTAAATACTGTATAGAGTATATACTGTATAGAGTAAATACTGTATAGAGTAAATACTGTATAGAGTAAATACTGTATAGAGTAAATAGAGTATATACTGTATAGAGTAAATAGAGTATATACTGTATAGAGTAAATAGAGTATATACTGTATAGAGTAAATAGAGTATATACTGTATAGAGTAAATAGAGTATATACTGTAGAGAGTAAATAGAGTATATACTGTATAGAGTAAATAGAGTATATACTGTATAGAGTAAATAGAGTATATACTGTAGAGAGTAAATAGAGTATATACTGTAGAGTATAGAGTGATGTAGCTGAAGGGACCAGAGACCGTGAGGCTGGATGCTGTCAGTGTGTCCTCTAGTAGTAAAACATGTTTTATTGGCAGCAGAGAGCCATAAAATCAGTGTGTGTGTGTGTGTGTGTGTGTGTGTGTGTGTGTGTGTGTGTGTGTGTGTGTGCGTGTGTGTGTGTGTGTGTGTAGTAAAATGAGCTCAGCATCTTAAAATGCAAATGAGGAAAAACACATTTTAGCCGCAGGAGACAGAAGAGACAGGATACACTCTCTATGTAGCTACTATGTAGTATACATAGGCTAATATGTAGTATACACGTAGCTACTATGTAGTATACACGTAGCTACTATGTAGTATACACGTAGCTACTATGTAGTATACATAGGCTAATATGTAGTATACACGTAGCTACTATGTAGTATACACGTAGCTACTATGTAATATATACGTAGCTACTATGTAGTATACACGTAGCTACTATGTAATATATACGTAGCTACTATGTAGTATACACGTAGCTACTATGTAATATATACGTAGCTACTATGTAGTATATACGTAGCTACTATGTAGTATACACGTAGCTACTATGTAATATATACGTAGCTACTATGTAGTATACACGTAGCTACTATGTAGTATATACGTAGCTACTATGTAGTATACACGTAGCTACTATGTAATATACACGTAGCTACTATGTAGTATACATAGGCTAATATGTAGTATACACGTAGCTACTATGTAGTATACATAGGCTAATATGTAGTATACACGTAGCTACTATGTAGTATACATAGGCTAATATGTAGTATACACGTAGCTACTATGTAGTATACATAGGCTAATATGTAGTATACACGTAGCTACTATGTAGTATACACGTAGCTACTATGTAGTATACACGTAGCTACTATGTAGTATATACGTAGCTACTATGTAGTATACACGTAGCTACTATGTAGTATATACGTAGCTACTATGTAGTATACACGTAGCTACTATGTAATATATACGTAGCTACTATGTAGTATACACGTAGCTACTATGTAGTATACACGTAGCTACTATGTAGTATACACGTAGCTACTATGTAATATATACGTAGCTACTATGTAGTATACACGTAGCTACTATGTAGTATATACGTAGCTACTATGTAGTATACACGTAGCTACTATGTAATATATACGTAGCTACTATGTAGTATACATAGGCTAATATGTAGTATACACGTAGCTACTATGTAGTATACACGTAGCTACTATGTAATATATACGTAGCTACTATGTAGTATACATAGGCTAATATGTAGTATACACGTAGCTACTATGTAGTATATACGTAGCTACTATGTAGTATACATAGGCTAATATGTAGTATACACGTAGCTACTATGTAATATATACGTAGCTACTATGTAGTATACATAGGCTAATATGTAGTATACACGTAGCTACTATGTAATATATACGTAGCTACTATGTAATATATACGTAGCTACTATGTAGTATATACGTAGCTACTATGTAATATATACGTAGCTACTATGTAGTATATACGTAGCTACTATGTAGTATACATAGGCTAATATGTAATATATACGTAGCTACTATGTAATATATACGTAGCTACTATGTAGTATATACGTAGCTACTATGTAATATATACGTAGCTACTATGTAGTATACACGTAGCTACTATGTAATATATACGTAGCTACTATGTAGTATACACGTAGCTACTATGTAGTATATACGTAGCTACTATGTAGTATACACGTAGCTACTATGTAATATATACGTAGCTACTATGTAGTATATACATAGGCTCCTATGTAGTATAGGCCTATATACTGTATGTAGCACCGTAGGCTGGTCAGTTGATGTGTGAACATAATGCTTCATGAATTTCGGGGAAGAATCAGACATGGGCTGAGCTGTCATTAACCAGCTGATGGTGCAGAGTGCATTCTGGGATACGGAGGACTAAAGGATCACAGGTTGGGTCACACAGAGACTTAGGGTGCGTCCCAAAGCTCTTAATTTTCGTTTCCTCGCTCCTCGATCCTCGCTTGAACCGGAAGTTGTTCTGGTGCGCCATTTTGAAGACTGTCCCAAAACTCTTATTTGTGCATCGAGGAGCGAGGAGCGAGGATCGAGGAGGCTTGCCGGAGGAGCTATGAGCGAGGATACACCAGTGTATCCTGCACGGAAGTCTTTTACCGACCGACACGCCCCCTTATTGGATATCAGTTACTGATTGGACGCTGCTGCCGATCAGACTGATCTGATAACTTTACCTCTCAACATCACTGAGTTTCATACCGGAGTGAAGACAGATCACAGATTAAACGTTTTATAGTTTAGTTGTCTTCTGATTCACCATCTAGTTATAATCTGTGTTAACTGTAGCTCTGAACAGCAGCAGAAGGACCTGCAGTATCTCTCCTTCACACAGCGTCAGTGAAGCAGCCTGACAGTCAGAGGGCTTTATAATACCTGACAGTCAGAGGGCTTTATAATACCTGACAGTCAGAGAGCTTTATAATACCTGACAGTCAGAGGGCTTTATAAAACCTGACAGTCAGAGGGCTTTATAAAACCTGACAAGCTGACTTAAAATAAGTTTCTGCATTTATTAGAATGATTTGTCTTTTCATGATCTGTTATTTCCCCCGTTAACTTTTATTAATGAAACTATTAAAGTCAGAGAGAGAAGGAGAGTCTGTCTGTCAGCAACAAACACCTTTTAGGCAAGGCAAGGCAAGGCAGCTTTATTTGTATAGCACATTTCAACAACAGGGCAATTCAAAGTGCTTTACAGAAACATTCAAGAAAAAAAATCACACAGGTTTCCAAATACTTCTCTAACGTCCCAGACGTTACTAAAAACTAGCGCTCCAAGCGCACTACTCTAGCGCTCCAAGCGCAGCGTTCCAAACGCTTTAACAGTACTTTTGCAACATTTATCACTAAGAACATTAAGAAATAATTAAAACAGTTATAAAAACATAAAAACATTAAAACATTAAAGATTAGAAAATAAAAACAAGCTAAAAATAAAAGCTAGGATAGAAGCTAAAATTGCATAAAACTCAAAAGAGTAAGTTATAGTGCAGTGTCAGAATAAAAGGCACCCGCAAACAGGAACGTTTGAAGCTTTGTTTTAAAAGAAGTGAGAGTTGGAGCGGTCCTGCAGGTTTCTGGGAGCTTGTTCCAGATATTTGGTGCATAAAAACTGAACGCTGCTTCTGCATGTTTAGTTCTGACTCTGGGGACACTAAGCAGACCTGATCCAGATGACCTGAGAGGTCTGGATGGTTCATAACACAGCAGAAGATCAGAAATGTATTTTGGCCCTAAACCATTTAGTGCTTTGTAAACCAGCAGCAGTATTTTGAAATCAATTCTCTGAGAGACAGGGAGCCAGTGTAGAGACTTCAGAACTGGACTGATGTGATCCACTTTCTTGGTCTTAGTGAGGACTCTAGCAGCAGCGTTCTGAATCAGCTGCAGCTGTCTGATCGATTTTTTAGGAAGACCAGTAAAGACGCCGTTACAGTAGTCAAGTCGGCTGAAGATAAATGCATGGACTAGTTTTTCCAAATCCTGCTGAGACATCAGTCCTCTAATTCTTCTTATATTCTTCAGGTGATAGAAGGCTGTCTTTGTAATTGTCTTAATATGGCTGTTAAAGCTCAGGTCTGAGTCCATGACTACACCAAGGTTTCTGGCTTGGTCTGAGCTTTTTAACATCACAGATTGTAGGTGAGCACTAACCTTTAATCTTTCTTTTTTGGCTCCAAAAACTACGACCTCAGTTTTGTCTTTGTTCAGCTGAAGAAAATTCTGGCACATCCAATTATTGACTTGTTCAATGCACTCACTCAGTGCTTGTATTGGACTGTAGTCTCCTGGTGATAGAGTTATGTAAATTTGTGTGTCGTCTGCATAGTTATGGTAATTTATTTTGTTGTTCTCAAAAATCTGACCCAGTGGGAGCATGTAGATGTTAAACAAAAGAGGCCCCAAGATGGAGCCTTGGGGAACTCCGCATGTGATTTTGTTCAGCTCAGATTTGCAATTACCTATAGACACAAAGAAGTCCCTGTCTTTTAGGTAGGATTTAAACCAGCTGAGTGCTATGCCAGAAATACCCACCCAGTTTTCCAGTCGGTCTAGTAATATATTATGGTCAACCGTGTCGAATGCAGCACTGAGATCCAGTAAAACTAAAACCGTAGTTCTACCACTGTCTGTGTTCAATCGGATGTCATTGAAGACCTTAACAAGAGCAGTCTCAGTGCTGTGGTTTCGTCGAAAACCTGACTGGAAGACATCAAAAGAGTTGTTTAGTGCCAGAAAGCTATTTAATTTTTGAAAAACTGTTTTTTCAATTATTTTAGACAAGAATGGAAGATTTGATATCGGTCTGTAATTATTTACTACTGATGAGTCCAGATTGTTCTTTTTGAGGAGTGGTTTGATGACAGCAGTTTTCAGGGCCTGTGGGAAGACTCCTGAAACAAGAGATGCATTAACAATCTGTAAAAGCTCTGAGACCATACAATCTGATACTTTTTTGAAAAGGCCTGTTGGCAGAATGTCAAGGCAGCATGAGGAGGATTTTAGATGTTGTATGATTTCCTCCAGGTATGTCTGATTTATTGGATAAAACTGTGTCATGGTATTTGCGCCAGGTTTAAGTGGACACAGGGGAAACAAACATCCTGTACCTGCTATGGAGGAAGTGACTGCTTGTCTGATTTTGTGAATTTTTTCTGTAAAAAAGGAAGCAAATTCATTGCAGGCCCTGGAGGATAAAAGTTCAGAGGCTACTGACACAGGAGGGTTTGTTAGCCTGTCGACAGTAGCAAACAGGGCACGTGCATTGTTATTGTTTTTGGTGATGATGTCAGAGAAGAAGGACCGCCTTGCATTTTTCAGTTCTGAATTATAAATGCAAAGTCTCTCTTTATAGATGTCATAATGAACTTGTAGATTTGTTTTCCGCCACTGGCGTTCAGCTTTTCGACACTCTTTTTTCATTTCTTACCAACATGGTATTTCTCCATGGAGATTTTTTCTTACCAGAGACAATCTTCACCGTGGTGGGTGCAATGCTATCAATAACATTTGTCATTTTAGAATTGAAATTATCTACAAGCTCATTGACAGAGGTCCAGGGGAGGGTGGGTGTGGAAGAGAAAGCCTGAACAAATTGATCACTGGTATTTTCAGTGATATACCTTTTTGTGATTACCTCTGTCTTATCATTTCTGTGCACAGGAAGAGTACTCTCAAAGAATACACATGAATGATCAGACAGAGCAACATCCATCACTACAACCTTGGAAATGTTCAGGCCCTTTGATATTTTACATCATTTATCCTCATTCAGTCACATGAGGCTGATGATTCCTGAACGTCGGTTTGATATGAATTACATCATTTACATTTTCCCTTTAGCCTAATAAATAATGTCCAGTGTTAAAAAAACACCACAGTCATATTCTGGGTTATGAAATAATGAGCTCACAATCAGAATATCAATAACTACAGACGCTAATAATGAATCAATAATATAAAGTTATTGATTCAGTAGAGATGGTTCCTGGGCCTCTAAGCAGTCCACAGTAGAAATACAGGCTGCAGCTCGCACTTGTCTTTATTAGTATTACTACAGTTCAGACACAAACAGCTGTTAAAGCTGACTGACAGCTGATCCAGATGTGGTCAGCTGCTGCTGTCATCAGAAACGGACGTCGCTTCACGTGACGCTTCAGAGGAAACGACCGTCCCATGTCGCTTAAATCGTATTTCCTCGTTTCCTCTCTCCTCGCATGGTTTCCTTGCGTCTCTCCATGCTTCCCTGGTGGGAGGGACTAAGACGCAAGGATGAGACGCAAGTGAGGGAAACAGGGATGCAATTAAGAGCTTTGGGATGCAGCCTTAGACTCCGCTCACCACACCTGCAGCTCATTAATATTCATGAAGAGGTTTTAATAGTTAAATAAAGGTTATATACTGTATATACATATATATATATATATATATGTAAGCAGAGAGTGAAGGTTTGTTCTCACTTACTCACTGTTTCCAGAGTTTTGAGCTACACCTCATGGGCTTCCTCGGTTGTCATGGAGACAGCTCCCTCGTGATCACATGACCTAAGTGTGTAAATTCAGTCAGGAGACACAGACAGCAGTTATGACCTGTCATCACAACACATCCAATACGTGATTTCACTACGGAGGTTTGGTTTGGTGCTCCGCCCCGCCCCGTCAGAGTGCTCTGATCTCCTCAACTGATGCTTTCATCAGTTATTGATGGATTAACCCTTTAAACACTAACCCTCCTCATCTTCATCACTCCTCCTCCTCCTCCTCTCTCCTCCTGCTCCTCCTATTCATCACTCCTCCTCCTCTCTCCTGCTCCTCCTCTTCATCACTCCCCCTCCTCCTCCTCTCTCCTCCTGCTCCTCCTATTCATCACTCCTCCTCCTCCTCATCACTCCTCCTCCTCTTCATCACTCCCCCTCCTCCTCCTCTCTCCTCCTGCTCCTCCTCTTCATCACTCCCCCTCCTCCTCCTCTCTCCCCCTGCTCCTCCTCCTCCAGCAGCTGTGTGTCTGTTAACATGTCTGAACATGTCTGACCCTCTGAGTGACCTCTGACCTCCTGCTCCTATGAGACTCCCTGAGGCCTGATGAGAGAAGAAGAAAAGAAGAAGAGTCTGGATGTTAGCTCTGTGGATGCTAATAGATGCTAATGTCTGTCTGTCTGTCTGACACATGTCAACTATTATGGGATGGATGGTGATAAGATCAGATGACGACTTTATTCAGGAAATATTACGACTTTATTCTGGAGATATTACGACTTTATTCTGGAGATATTACGACTTTATTCTGGAAATATTACGACTTTATTCTGGAAATATTACGACTTTTTTCTGGAGATATTACGACTTTATTCTGGAAATATTACAACTTTATTCTGGAGATATAACGACTTTATTCTGGAAATATTACAACTTTATTCTGGAGATATTACAACTTTATTCTGGAAATATTACAACTTTATTCTGGAGATATTACGACTTTATTCTGGAAATATTACGACTTTATTCTGGAAATATTACGACTTTATTCTGGAAATATTACGACTTTATTCTGGAGATATTACAACTTTATTCTGGAAATATTACAACTTTATTCTGGAGATATTACAACTTTATTCTGGAAATATTACGACTTTATTCTGGAAATATTACGACTTTTTTCTGGAGATATTACGATTTTATTCTGGAAATATTACGACTTTATTCTGGAGATATTACGACTTTATTCTGGAAATATTACAACTTTATTCTGGAGATATTACGACTTTATTCTGGAAATATAATGACTTTATTCTGGAAATATTACGACTTTATTCTGGAAATATTACGACTTTTTTCTGGAGATATTACGACTTTATTCTGGAAATATTACAACTTTATTCTGGAGATATAACGACTTTATTCTGGAAATATTACAACTTTATTCTGGAGATATTACAACTTTATTCTGGAGATATTACGACTTTATTCTGGACATATTACGACTTTATTCTGGAAATATTACAACTTTATTCTGGAGATATTACGACTTTATTCTGGAGATATTACGACTTTATTCTGGAAATATTACAACTTTATTCTGGAGATATTACGACTTTATTCTGGAAATATAATGACTTTATTCTGGAAATATTACGACTTTATTCTGGAAATATTACAACTTTATTCTGGAAATATTACAACTTTATTCTGGAGATATTACAACTTTATTCTGGAGATATTACGACTTTATTCTGGACATATTACGACTTTATTCTGGAAATATTACAACTTTATTCTGGAGATATTACGACTTTATTCTGGAGATATTACGACTTTATTCTGGAAATATTACAACTTTATTCTGGAGATATTACGACTTTATTCTGGAAATATAATGACTTTATTCTGGAAATATTACGACTTTATTCTGGAAATATTACAACTTTATTCTGGAAATATTACAACTTTATTCTGGAGATATAACGACTTTATTCTGGAAATATTACAACTTTATTCTGGAAATATTACAACTTTATTCTGGAAATATTACGACTTTATTCTGGAGATATTACGACTTTATTCTGGACATATTACGACTTTATTCTGGAAATATTACAACTTTATTCTGGAGATATTACGACTTTATTCTGGAGATATTACGACTTTATTCTGGAAATATTACAACTTTATTCTGGAGATATTACGACTTTATTCTGGAAATATAATGACTTTATTCTGGAAATATTACGACTTTATTCTGGAAATATTACAACTTTATTCTGGAAATATTACAACTTTATTCTGGAGATATAACGACTTTATTCTGGAAATATTACAACTTTATTCTGGAAATATTACAACTTTATTCTGGAGATATTACGACTTTATTCTGGACATATTACGACTTTATTCTGGAAATATTACAACTTTATTCTGGAGATATTACGACTTTATTCTGGAAATATTACGACTTTATTCTGGAAATATTACGACTTTTTTCTGGAGATATTACGACTTTATTCTGGAAATATTACAACTTTATTCTGGAAATATTACAACTTTATTCTGGAAATATTACAAATTTATTCTGGAAATATTACGACTTTATTCTGGAAATATTACGACTTTTTTCTGGAGATATTACGACTTTATTCTGGAAATATTACAACTTTATTCTGGAGATATTACAACTTTATTCTGGAAATATTACAACTTTATACTGGAAATATTACAACTTTATTCTGGAAATATTACGACTTTTTTCTGGAAATATTACGACTTTTTTCTGGAAATATTACAACTTTATTCTGGACATATTACGACTTTATTCTGGAAATATTACAACTTTATTCTGGAAATATTACGACTTTATTCTGGAAATATTACAACTTTATTCTGGAGATATTACAACTTTATTCTGGAAATATTACAACTTTATTCTGGAGATATTACGACTTTATTCTGGAAATATTACAACTTTATTCTGGAGATATTACAACTTTATTCTGGAAATATTACAACTTTATTCTGGAAATATTACAACTTTATTCTGGAAATATTACGACTTTTTTCTGGAAATATTACGACTTTTTTCTGGAAATATTACAACTTTATTCTGGACATATTACGACTTTATTCTGGAAATATTACGACTTTATTCTGGACATATTACGACTTTATTCTGGAAATATTACAACTTTATTCTGGAAATATTACAACTTTATTCTGGAGATATTACAACTTTATTCTGGAGATATTACAACTTTATTCTGGAAATATTACGACTTTATTCTGGAAATATTACAACTTTATTCTGGAAATATTACGACTTTTTTCTGGAAATATTACGACTTTATTCTGGAAATATTACAACTTTATTCTGGAGATATTACGACTTTATTCTGGAGATATTACGACTTTATTCTGGACATATTACGACTTTATTCTGGAAATATTACAACTTTATTCTGGAAATATTACAACTTTATTCTGGAGATATAACGACTTTATTCTGGAAATATTACAACTTTATTCTGGAAATATTACAACTTTATTCTGGAGATATTACGACTTTATTCTGGACATATTACGACTTTATTCTGGAAATATTACGACTTTTTTCTGGAGATATTACGACTTTATTCTGGAAATATTACAACTTTATTCTGGAAATATTACAACTTTATTCTGGAAATATTACAAATTTATTCTGGAAATATTACGACTTTATTCTGGAAATATTACGACTTTTTTCTGGAGATATTACGACTTTATTCTGGACATATTACGACTTTATTCTGGAAATATTACAACTTTATTCTGGAAATATTACAACTTTATTCTGGAGATATAACGACTTTATTCTGGAAATATTACAACTTTATTCTGGAAATATTACAACTTTATTCTGGAGATATTACGACTTTATTCTGGACATATTACGACTTTATTCTGGAAATATTACGACTTTTTTCTGGAGATATTACGACTTTATTCTGGAAATATTACAACTTTATTCTGGAAATATTACAACTTTATTCTGGAAATATTACAAATTTATTCTGGAAATATTACGACTTTATTCTGGAAATATTACGACTTTTTTCTGGAGATATTACGACTTTATTCTGGAAATATTACAACTTTATTCTGGAGATATTACAACTTTATTCTGGAAATATTACAACTTTATACTGGAAATATTACAACTTTATTCTGGAAATATTACGACTTTTTTCTGGAAATATTACGACTTTTTTCTGGAAATATTACAACTTTATTCTGGACATATTACGACTTTATTCTGGAAATATTACAACTTTATTCTGGAAATATTACGACTTTATTCTGGAAATATTACAACTTTATTCTGGAGATATTACGACTTTATTCTGGAAATATTACAACTTTATTATGGAGATATTACGACTTTATTCTGGAGATATTACAACTTTATTCTGGAAATATTACAACTTTATTCTGGAAATATTACGACTTTATTCTGGAAATATTACGACTTTATTCTGGAAATATTACGACTTTTTTCTGGAAATATTACGACTTTATTCTGGAAATATTACGACTTTATTCTGGAAATATTACAACTTTATTCTGGAGATATTACGACTTTATTCTGGAAATATTACAACTTTATTATGGAGATATTACGACTTTATTATGGAGATATTACAACTTTATTCTGGAAATATTACAACTTTATTCTGGACATATTACGACTTTATTCTGGAAATATTACGACTTTATTCTGGAAATATTACGACTTTTTTCTGGAAATATTACGACTTTTTTCTGGAAATATTACAACTTTATTCTGGACATATTACGACTTTATTCTGGAAATATTACAACTTTATTCTGGAAATATTACGACTTTATTCTGGAAATATTACAACTTTATTCTGGAGATATTACGACTTTATTCTGGAAATATTACAACTTTATTATGGAGATATTACGACTTTATTCTGGAGATATTACAACTTTATTCTGGAAATATTACAACTTTATTCTGGAAATATTACAACTTTATTCTGGAAATATTACAACTTTATTCTGGAAATATTACAACTTTATTCTGGAAATATTACAACTTTATTCTGGAAATATTACGACTTTTTTCTGGAAATATTACGACTTTATTCTGGAAATATTACGACTTTATTCTGGAAATATTACAACTTTATTCTGGAGATATTACGACTTTATTCTGGAAATATTACAACTTTATTATGGAGATATTACGACTTTATTATGGAGATATTACAACTTTATTCTGGAAATATTACAACTTTATTCTGGACATATTACGACTTTATTCTGGAAATATTACGACTTTATTCTGGAAATATTACGACTTTTTTCTGGAAATATTACGACTTTTTTCTGGAAATATTACAACTTTATTCTGGACATATTACGACTTTATTCTGGAAATATTACAACTTTATTCTGGAAATATTACGACTTTATTCTGGAAATATTACAACTTTATTCTGGAGATATTACGACTTTATTCTGGAAATATTACAACTTTATTATGGAGATATTACGACTTTATTCTGGAGATATTACAACTTTATTCTGGAAATATTACAACTTTATTCTGGAAATATTACAACTTTATTCTGGAAATATTACAACTTTATTCTGGAAATATTACGACTTTTTTCTGGAAATATTACGACTTTATTCTGGAAATATTACGACTTTATTCTGGAAATATTACAACTTTATTCTGGAAATATTACAACTTTATTATGGAGATATTACGACTTTATTCTGGAGATATTACAACTTTATTCTGGAAATATTACGACTTTATTCTGGAAATATTACAACTTTATTCTGGAAATATTACAACTTTATTATGGAGATATTACGACTTTATTCTGGAGATATTACAACTTTATTCTGGAAATATTACAACTTTATTCTGGAAATATTACAACTTTATTCTGGAAATATTACAACTTTATTCTGGAAATATTACGACTTTATTCTGGAAATATTACAACTTTATTCTGGAAATATTACGACTTTTTTCTGGAAATATTACGACTTTATTCTGGAAATATTACGACTTTATTCTGGAAATATTACAACTTTATTCTGGAGATATTACGACTTTATTCTGGAAATATTACAACTTTATTATGGAGATATTACGACTTTATTATGGAGATATTACAACTTTATTCTGGAAATATTACGACTTTTTTCTGGAGATATTACGACTTTATTCTGGAAATATTACAACTTTATTCTGGAGATATTACAACTTTATTCTGGAAATATTACAACTTTATTCTGGAAATATTACAACTTTATTCTGGAAATATTACGACTTTTTTCTGGAAATATTACGACTTTTTTCTGGAAATATTACAACTTTATTCTGGAAATATTACGACTTTTTTCTGGAAATATTACGACTTTATTCTGGAAATATTACGACTTTATTCTGGAAATATTACAACTTTATTCTGGAAATATTACAACTTTATTATGGAGATATTACGACTTTATTCTGGAGATATTACAACTTTATTCTGGAAATATTACAACTTTATTCTGGAAATATTACAACTTTATTCTGGAAATATTACGACTTTATTCTGGAAATATTACAACTTTATTCTGGAAATATTACGACTTTTTTCTGGAAATATTACGACTTTTTTCTGGAAATATTACAACTTTATTCTGGAAATATTACAACTTTATTCTGGAGATATTACGACTTTATTCTGGAAATATTACAACTTTATTATGGAGATATTACGACTTTATTCTGGAGATATTACAACTTTATTCTGGAAATATTACAACTTTATTCTGGAAATATTACAACTTTATTCTGGAAATATTACGACTTTTTTCTGGAAATATTACAACTTTATTATGGAGATATAACGACTTTATTCTGGAGATATAACAACTTTGTTCTGGAAATATAATGAAGTGGAGTCTTTAGATCAGTGGTCTCAAACTCAATTTACCTGGGGGCCGCTGGAGGCAGAGTCTGGGTGAGTCTGGGTGAGTCTGGGTTAGTCTGGGTGAGGCTGGGTGAGGCTGGGTGAGGCTGGGTGAGGCTGGGTGAGTCTGGGTGAGGGTGGGAATCAGGTATTCCACAAAAAAAGCTTTGTTAAAAAAAAAACCAATCTTCTCAAACGTCATTATTAACAGTTCTTTAACTTGAATGGGTTCTTCTGAACATGAACTGTCCTGAACATTAATGGAACATTGAAGAACATGAACGGTTCTTCTGAACATGGCCTCTATTGCGTCTCCCACTTTTCCTGAAATTGTCTGTGCTCGTCACCAACCTTTCTCTTCACTGCAGGCTTTGAAAAAGACAAGATATATATTCATTCCACTTGGTGTCACTCCGCAATAAAGTTGTGCCTGCTGTGTTTGTGTTGCTCTGCAATTACACCACCAAACCGCTAGTTGGCGGCGGCGTCTCTATGAGTTTCCTCTTCTTCTTGTACTACAAACAGAAACTGAGGGAGTTGGAGCTAATAACTGTTGAACCACAGAACTTTTACTGATATTACTGCAACGCCGAAAAGAGAACATATATCTGAGTGGATTTGTGTGAACAAACATTGAAAAGATGGAGGCAGAGAGAAGTAGAACTTGGTTCTGGCCGCTCAGCATCGCTGAGAGACTGGACCAATCACAGCTGTTGCGGTCTGCGTCGCCGCGACGTGTAGTTACATGTCTGGAGAGGTGTACGTCAGGCTACGGCGTCGATTCAACGCAGAAGTATAAATCAAGCTTTAATCGAGCTTATGCGATGTTACACGGGCGCCGCCATAGTTGTTGTGAAATGTTTCTCTGCTTGCATCAAGCCGATTGCCCGCCCCCGGGAGCCATATACCCACTGTGATTGGCCCGCCCCCGGGAGCCATATACCCACTGTGATTGGCCCGCCCCCGGGAGCCATATACCCACTGTGATTGGTAGGTTCGTTCAGCTCGGGCTCGCGCAACAAAGGGACCTTCCACACACAACGCAGCAAAGTGCCATTCACATAAAACTCGCGGGCCGCACTAACATTAAACTTTCATATCAAGGTGGGGGCCACAAAATATCGTCTTGCGGGCCGCAATTGGCCCGCGGGCCGCGAGTTTGAGACCCCTGCTTTAGATGATGTGACTCATGAAACTAATCAATCAAACATCAGTTAATCAATAATCCCGATTGTGTTCAGGTCACGGTGGTAACCCCTCAGTGACCTTTGACCCCTGCAGGTCAGGTGATTGAACCCGTGTAGGCGTACTGATTTATTATTTATTGTTTGTGTCGGAGCGGCTGCACAACGAGAGGCGACGTCATCGGGCCAATGATGACTCAGCAGTTTCACTTCCTGTGAGGTTAGCAAATATCAGAGCCATAAGAGGGACATTAGCTCTGGGAGGCTAACATGCTAATGCTAACATGCTAACATGCTACAACCAAACCCTCAAACTGCCCTTTAACAAGAGAAACGGACAGAATGTCCTCACATCTACACACACACACACACATCTACACACACACACACACACACACACATCTACACACACACACACACACACACACACACACACACACACACACACATCTACACACACACACACACACACACACACACACACATCTACACACACACACACACACACACACACACACACACACACATCTACACACACACACACACACACACACACACACACACACGTATCTACACACACACACACACACACACACACACACACACACACACACACACATATCTACACACACACACACACGTATCTACACAGACACACACACACACACACACACACACACACACACATCTACACACACACACACACACACACACACACACACACACACACACACGTATCTACACACACACACACACACACACACACACACACACACACACACACACACATATCTACACACACACACACACACACACACGTATCTACACAGACACACACACACACACACACACACACATCTACACACACACACACACACACACACACACATCTACACACACACACACACACACACGTATCTACACACACACACACACACACACACACACACACACACACACATATCTACACACACACACACACACGTATCTACACAGACACACACACACACACACACACACACACACACACACACACACACACATCTACACACACACACACACACGTATCTACACAGAGACACACACACACACACACACACACACACACACACACGTATCTACACAGACACACATACACACACACACACACACACACGCACACACACACATCTACACACACACACACACACGTATCTACACAGACACACACACACACACACACACACACACGTATCTACACAGAGACACACACACACACACACACACACACACACACATCTACACACACACACACACACACACACACGCACACACACACATCTACACACACACACGTATCTACACAGACACACACACACACACATCTACACACACACACACACACACACACACACACACACACACACACACTGATGTGTATCAGGAGGAAGTGAGTCGCTGATGAGACGATATCAGTTTCATATTTCATCTGAAACACAAACAGTGTTTTACTGTCTTCGTCGTCGTCATGGCGACGGAGCAGGAAGCTGACTGTGTGTGTGTGTGTGAGTGTGTGTGTGTGTGTGTGTGTGCGTGTGTGTGTGTGTGTGTGTAGATGTGTGTAGGTGTGTTTGTGTAACTCTCCTGGTATTTGAAGCTTCTTCTTCAGGTTCAGTTTATAATCCAGACTGAAACACCGACAGTAACCAACACAGTTATCATTTATTAATAATGTAATATATAATAAAATAAATGTAATATAAATAATATAATATAATATAAATTAAATAATATCTGATGATATATAATATTAATAAAGTAGTAGCTCACCTGGTAGACCTCCATGAGTCCTCATCCTCTCTGTCCACTGCAGGACTAGAACCACATCACCAGACCACTAACGTCCATCAGTCTGGTTAGTGTGTCTGTATTGAAGAACATCAGGAGAACAGCTGGATGGGGGGGGGGAGTTGGTAGACATCATGTAGGCGTGTTGTTGTAGCCTCCAGTCAGTCAGTCTGTGTGTTTCTATTGATTCAGTTAGAGACACTCTGGTCAAACACTTCAGCATTATGTCTATATATATATACAGTATACATATATACTGTATATATATATACGTATCTAGACATATACACAGAGAGGGAGAGTGAAGGTGCTGAAGGAGGCAGACGGCTGCAGTGTTTTAGTGTTAAAGGACTCTGAAGTTCTGAAGTCTCTACACTGGCTCCCTGTCTCTCAGAGAATTGATTTCAAAATACTGCTGCTGGTTTACAAAGCACTAAATGGTTTAGGGCCAAAATACATTTCTGATCTTCTGCTGTGTTATGAACCATCCAGACCTCTCAGGTCATCTGGATCAGGTCTGCTTAGTGTCCCCAGAGTCAGAACTAAACATGCAGAAGCAGCGTTCAGTTTTTATGCACCAAATATCTGGAACAAGCTCCCAGAAACCTGCAGGACCGCTCCAACTCTCACTTCTTTTAAAACAAAGCTTCAAACGTTCCTGTTTGCGGGTGCCTTTTATTCTGACACTGCACTATAACTTCTACTCTTTTGAGTTTTATGCAATTTTAGTATTTTTAGCTTGTTTTTATTTTCTAATCTTTCATGTTTTAATGTTTTTATAACTGTTTTAATTATTTCTTAATGTTCTTTTGCATTTTGTCGCAATGTTCTTGAATGTTTCTGTAAAGCACTTTGAATTGCCCTGTTGTTGAAATGTGCTCTACAGATAAAGCTGCCTTGCCTTGAAGGATTTTCTGTTTCCTGTAGCTGCACTGATTTATTCCTCTGTTCCCTCTGAGCTCACAGCCTCCTCCACTGGGGGGTAGTGTATTAGTGTGTGTGTGTGTGCGTGTGTGTGTATTAGTATGTATTTCAGTGTGTGTGTGTGTGTGTATTAGTGTGTATTTCAGTGTGTGTGTGTGTGTGTGCGTGTATTAGTGTGTATTTCAGTGTGTGTGTGTGTGTGTGTGTGTATTAGTATGTATTTCAGTGTGTGTGTGTGTGTGTGTGTGTGTGTGTGTGTATTAGTGTGTATTTCAGTGTGTGTGTGTGTGTGTGTGTGTATTAGTATGTATTTCAGTGTGTGTGTGTGTGTGTGTGTGTGTATTAGTATGTATTTCAGTGTGTGTGTGTGTGTGTGTGTGTGTGTGTGTGTATTTCAGTGTGTGTGTGTGTGTGTGTGTGTGTGTATTAGTATGTATTTCAGTGTGTGTGTGTGTGTGTGTGTGTATTAGTATGTATTTCAGTGTGTGTGTGTGTGTGTGTGTGTGTGTGTGTGTGTATTAGTATGTATTTCAGTGTGTGTGTGTGTGTGTGTGTCACTGTGGAGTCAGTCTGTCGTCGTCTTGCAGCCAAATCTGCAGCTCGGATGGAAAAATCTGAAAAAGAAGAAAAAGAAAAACAGAGCTGCTGCGTTCAGGTTCCTCAGGAAAACAGAGAATGGCGTTAACGCTGCCAGCAGCAGCAGCTTCACTTCAACTCACCTCGAAAGACATTTAAAGAGCAGCTCAGTCAGGGTCCTTCCTGTTAGCATCTGTTAGCTCTGTGGATGCTAACAGATAGGAGTTGTTAGCTCAGTGACGCAGACCAGCAACCAGGAACAACGAGACGCAACCATCAAATGCAACCAGGAACAACGAGACGCAACCATCAAACGCAACCAGGAACAACGAGACGCAACCATCAAACGCAACCAGGAACAAGGAGACGCAACCATCAAACGCAACCAGGAACAAGGAGACGCAACCATCAAACGCAACCAGGAACAAGGAGACGCAACCATCAAACGCAACCAGGAACAACGAGACGCAACCATCAAACGCAACCAGGAACAAGGAGACGCAACCATCAAACGCAACCAGGAACAACGAGACGCAACCATCAAACGCAACCAGGAACAAGGAGACGCAACCATCAAACGCAACCAGGAACAACGAGACGCAACCATCAAACGCAACCAGGAACAACGAGACGCAACATCAAACGCAACCAGGAACAACGAGACGCAACCATCAAACGCAACCAGGAACAACGAGACGCAACCATACGAGCCAAGAGGCCACACATACTGTATTTGTTCTCCTGCAGATCTGAATGAGACAAACAGTTGAAAGAAAGATTAACTAAAAACATCAGCACATGTTAGCGTGCTGCTAGCAGCTAAACATCAGCACATGTTAGCGTATACTGCTTTATACTGGTTAATACCGCTTTATACTGGTTTATACTTAGTTAGTTAGCACCTCTTTACTGGATATTAGTTAGCACCTCTTTACTGGATATGATCAATGTGTCTTTACTAACAGGCTATGTACCACAGTCCTTTAAAGTAGCTGTAATTAAACCTCTTCTTAAAAAGCCCACTCTTGATCCAGAGGTCCTAGCCAACTATAGACCTATATCTAACCTTCCCTTTACCTCCAAAATACTCGAGAAAGTAGTTGCCAGTCAGCTGTGTGACTTTCTACAGAACAACCATTTATTCGAAGATTATCAGTCAGGATTTAGAGTGCACCATAGCACAGAGACAGCACTAGTGAAAATTACAAATGACCTTCTAATGGCATCGGACAAAGGACTTGTCTCTGTACTTGTCTTGCTAGATCTCAGTGCTGCTTTCAACACCATTGACCATGACATCCTATTACAGAGACTGGAACATTTAATTGGCATTAAAGGAACTGCACTAAGTTGGTTTAAGTCCTATTTATCAGATCGATCTCAGTTTGTACATGTCAACGATGAGTCCTCCATGCACGCCAAAGTTAGTCACGGAGTTCCACAGGGTTCTGTACTTGGACCAATTCTATTTACCTTATATATGCTTCCCTTAGGCAATGTTATTAGAAAACACTCCATAAACTTTCATTGTTATGCAGATGATCCTTCTGTATATACTCATGTCCCATGTCCATGTTGTTACTAACTTCATTCCTTCCCGGGAGTCCTTGTGCCTCCTTGTCTCGCAGCTAACCGTGGAGCGGGGTCACACCTGGAGCGAGGTTATACCTGGAGCGGGATCACACCTGGAGCGAGGTTATACCTGGAGCGGGATCACACCTGGAGCGAGGTTATACCTGGAGCATGGGTACACTTGGAGCAGGGTTTCACCTGGATCTTGGTGGTCTCCGGTATTGTGGCTGCATCTGCTGCCGCGTCGGTGCCTGCTTGACACCAACTGCTACCATCCCTAATTAACTACGTCTGTACGAGGGACTACCAATGCTAACGAGGGATTTCCAACACCTAATGACAATGTGGCAGCCTGGAGAATAACACTTCTCAATCACTGCCAAAGACATCAAGAGCTCCCAGCAAGCATGCTGATGCTGCAGGAACCAACGCACGGGCATCGATCGCAGGGACGTCCCACACCAATACACATGGACGTACTGAGGAGAGATGCTGGACAGTGCTGGCTTTCCGATAGTTGTATTATCACTCTTTCCATCCACCACTATTGGTTTTGTGTTATCAGTCCTACTTGTATTAGTTATTACAGCTGCTAGACTGCTATTGTGGCTGCTTCTCTATCTCTCTCTCTCTCTCTCTCTCTCTCTCTCTCTCTCTCTCTCTCTCACTCTCTCTCTATCTATCTGTCCCCCCAGCCGTTCTCGGCAGATGGCCGCCCGCCCTGCGCCCGGTTCTGCTCCAGGTTTCTTCCCAGTAATCGGGGAGTTGTTCCTGGCCACAGTGCGCTTGGTGGATCCTGTTGGGTCTCTAAACTCTGGTGTACGGTCATAGACCTGCTCTACATATAAAGCGTCTTGAGATAACTTCTGTTGTGATTTGACGCTATACAAAAATAAATTGATTTGATTTGATACTGCTTTATACTGCTTTATACTGGTTAATACTGCTTCATACTGGTTAATACTGCTTTATACTGGTTAATACTGGTTTATACTGCTTTATACTGGTTAATACTGCTTTATACTGGTTAATACCGCTTTATACTGGTTAATACTGCTTTATACTGGTTAATACCGCTTTATACTGGTTAATACTGGTTAATACTGCTTTATACTGGTTAATACTGCTTTATACTGGTTAATACTGGTTAATACTGCTTTATACTGGTTTATACTGCTTTATATTGGTTAATACTGCTTTATAATGGTTAATACTGGTTAATACTGCTTTATACTGGTTAATACTGGTTAATACTGCTTTATACTGCTTTATACTGGTTAATACTGATAATACTGCTTTATACTGCTTTATACTGGTTAATACTGCTTTATACTGGTTAATACTGGTTAATACTGCTTTATACTGGTTAATACTGCTTTATACTGCTTTATACTGCTTTATACTGGTTAATACTGGTTAATACTGCTTTATACTGCTTTATACTGGTTAATACTGCTTTATACTGGTTAATACTGCTTTATACTGGTTAATACCGCTTTATACTGGTTAATACTGGTTAATACTGCTTTATACTGGTTAATACTGCTTTATACTGGTTAATACCGCTTTATTCTGCTTTATACTGGTTTCTACAGCTTAATACTGATTTATACTGGTTAATACTACTTTATACTGGTTAATACTGCTTTATACTGGTTAATACTGGTTTCTACTGCTTAATACTGATTTATACTGGTTAATACTGCTTAATACTGATTTATACTGGTTAATACTGCTTTATACTGGTTTATACTGGTTAATACTGGTTAATACTGGTTTATACTGGTTAATACTGGTTTATACTGGTAAATACTGCTTTATACTGGTTTATACTGGTTAATACTGCTTTATACTGGTTAATACTGCTTTATACTGGTTAATACTGGTTTATACTGGGACACAACCCTCAGAGGAAACAGATGAACGCAGAACAACGGACCGTTAATGTTAATGTTAACCTTAACGTCTACGTTTAATGAAGCATCAAAAGGTTACGCAGCAGTACCGTTATACACACATTATACATTAAATACACTCTCACATCAGTAACAGTCGGTTACAGTCGCATATGGGATCATTTACAGGAGCAGACCGGGACTTTAAAGAGCTTTAAAGTCCAGAGTCAGATGAGAAGACGGATGTCAGCTTTATCTCTGTGTGTTTAGCCTAGCTTAGCATAGAGATAGGAAGCAGATTCTAATCTAATCTATTATGTACACATATCAAAGATATTTAAATTAACTTCCCAACCCTTGATTCACAACTTCGGATGCTAATCAGCAAACCTTTGTTAGCTAGAGACCAACGTGTTGGCGGTGGAACGGACCGCTAAAACAATCCCACGAAACCGTTCAATCGTTCGCTTCCATGCTAACCGCTGAAACAACAGTCTCTTTCATAATTCTATTTCTACACAACAAACAACAACAATGTACATCAGACATCACACACTGAGAGGCTGGAGGTGATTGGTTTCTATTTTGATGGAGCTAGGCTAACAGTGGAGCTAGGCTAACAGTGGAGCTAGGCTAACAGTGGAGCTAGGCTAACAGTGGAGCTAGGCTAGGCTAACAGTGGAGCTAGGCTAACAGTGGAGCTAGGCTAGGCTAACAGTGGAGCTAGGCTAACAGTGGAGCTAGGCTAACAGTGGAGCTAGGCTAACAGTGGAGCTAGGCTAACAGTGGAGCTAGGCTAGGCTAACAGTGGAGCTAGGCTAACAGTGGAGCTAGGCTAGGCTAACAGTGGAGCTAGGCTAACAGTGGAGCTAGGCTAGGCTAACAGTGGAGCTAGGCTAACAGTGGAGCTAGGCTAACAGTGGAGCTAGGCTAGGCTAACAGTGGAGCTAGGCTAGGCTAACAGTGGAGCTAGGCTAGGCTAACAGTGGAGCTAGGCTAACAGTGGAGCTAGGCTAGGCTAACAGTGGAGCTAGGCTAACAGTGGAGATAGGCTAACAGTAGAGCTAGGCTAGGCTAACAGTGGAGCTAGGCTAACAGTGGAGCTAGGCTAGGCTAACAGTGGAGCTAGGCTAGGCTAACAGTGGAGCTAGGCTAGGCTAACAGTGGAGCTAGGCTAACAGTGGAGCTAGGCTAACAGTGGAGCTAGGCTAACAGTGGAGCTAGGCTAGGCTAACAGTGGAGCTAGGCTAACAGTGGAGCTAGGCTAGGCTAACAGTGGAGCTAGGCTAACATGTGATATGCTAGCTGTTCGTAGGTAGCTGATGTTATGCTATATGCTAACTATTTGCTGCGATATTGATTGTGCTAGCTGTTGTTGTAGCTACACTGGTTAGCAGGTTCCTCCTGCTTCTTTGTGCTAAGCTAGGCTAAACACATCCTGGACACAGATTAAAGTGATAAACAGAAAGCTGTTCCTTTAACTAACGAAAGAGAGAGAACTGAACTCTTGATCGTGAACGTTGACGTCGGCCAGGACCGTGTTGGGTTGGGTTGTTTTCCAGCTGACCTCAGAAGGAGGTCTCACTCTCAACAGTACTTCAGTGACTTTATTTCACATCGTAGCAGATTTGATAAAAGAGCAGCAACATGTAGAGCTCAACAGTGTTTGAACAACTCCGGGTCAGGAAGTGAATTTCACATTAATTCATTCATTAACGTCTCAGAAAATCCTTCCATAAAGAGTTTTAATGGAACCAACCAGCTACGAGACGAACGGTGACCATCAAACATTTGATTCAGACCAAAGAAACACTGGAAAATGGAAGAAAAAAAAGGTACAAAACTGTGTAGATAATTATGTTGAAGAGGGTTAGGGTTAGGGTTAACCCTTACCCTAACCCTAACCCCAGTGAAGGAACTACTCATCCCATAAACCTTTGCGAATGGCGACTTGCCGCCTCTGGAAACTTCTGAAAAACATTTAAACTAACCGCTGTTGATCTAAAATGAAGACCGTTCACGCCTTATTTCTGAAACATTTTGTAATATCAGAGAAAGTTTCCAAATGAGCCGCCATGTTAGTACGGTGTGAAATCCAGGAGCAGACCGCGGCGCAGACCGCGGAGCAGCTGTGGATACATACCCTCACCAGCCGTTCACGGGTGCAGTAAACATCTCCATGGTAACAGTGAGCTCCACCAATCAGAGACGTCGCTGTTCAACACGTTCTCTCTCCCAACTCGTCAAATACCGCCGCTTGGTCGGTGCTGCTAACCCTAACCCTAACCCTCGACCGGGGACGACGTGTCAATATATGCTCGCTCGCGGTTGACGTTAACTTCATTGACTAATGACTCACATAACTGACCACACCGACGAGTCACGTGACTAAAGACGCGACAAAATAAGTCAACGTTACTTTCAGCCTCACACGGGGCACCAATAGTGGTCTCCTGGTTGAAGGTCTTGTCTTGTTTGTTTCACCCGTCCACCTTCCCTCCCCTCCCTCCCTCCTTCCCTCCCGCCCTGAATGGACTCTCACGTTATTAATACTACGTCACTGCTCCGACCGTCGAATAACGCCACGGGTGGGTTTACACTGGAGTTAGTTGAAAGCCCGCTTCATCACATACTGTCGCTAAAGGGTAACTCCGTGCTTCGGTTTCCGATGCCGAGGGACGCTGACTAAACGGCGGTAGTGGGTAGTGTAGCCCCTTTCCATGACATCACAAATAAAACCAGGTTGATATCAGACGGACCGGTGGCATCTACAGGAGCAGATCGTTTCACAAACTCGTAGCTGGAGGTACATCCACCTCGGATGGTTACGACATTTTTGGCGAATAATCAAAATCTTCCATTCAGAATATGAAATGGAGGATTTGTACTTCCTGTTCATCACTGTTGAGCTCTATTCTGACATTCACACAGAAAAACAGGCATCTCCGCGGCATCCAGAAAACCTCTGTTTACATTCCACTGATCTGACATCAGGATAACCACCTCAACAGAGACTAACACCTCTAAAAAACACATTATATAAACAGGTTACCGTGGCAACAGAGGTGTCTTAGCGTATAAATGTAATGGACCAGCGGTCAGGCACCACCATGTGTGGTATCCAATATGTACCAAGCAAATATATATATTAGGTTTTAAATAGCTTTCATCGAGTAATAAAGAGACGTTTGGCGTGTTGGTGCGCTGCAACGAAGGGTGAAGGTCAGGTGATCATAAATATAAAACAAGGCGACGTAAAAAACAACAGATCAACAGGGTTCCACCGTCCGTCCCGTCCAATGACAGTTTGTCTCAAAGTGAAGAAAACCTCAACCCTCAACACAACGCAGGAACGTCTGAGGAGACTTCTGACAACCTTCTGGACACATTAAGGCTGCTTTCACATCAGGGACCAGGATGTTCGCCAGCTGAGGCACTTGTTGGACCAGGAAGTCGAGGGGGGGGGGGGGGGAGTATAACTTGTGAGAACCAGATGAACTAGTCTGATCCACAACCACCGGTTTATGACTTAAGGAAAACCTCATGTGGTGTTTATAAAACATGTTTCAGTGAAACTAGTTCAGTGTTTGAGCAGCAGGGTCACATGAGAGGAACTTCACGCTAGATTTGGCGTTGACGGTTGTTTACCCTCCGTCCACGTGAACCAGCTAGTGCTGCGGCGGCTTTCTCACCAGCTGAACCACTTGAACTTTAAGTGGCGTCCTCAGATTTCCATGTTGAGAAACCGAAACCCCCCACGCGGTCCACGTGAGGGTAAATATAGACGCAGGAAGTTGATGAGATGACACGGTGGCAGATCAAGTAACTTATGTAACCGTTGCGACACAAATACACACCTCAAGATGCCTCCTTGTTCCACTTTGAGCATTTAAGCTTCATACAGGCGCCAAACGTCCCTCCTGACTAACAACTAAAGAGAAACGGGACGTGACGGAGACGCTGAACTAAGACTTGTTGTCTTGATAAATGTCACACATGCTTTAATAAAGATGGCCGACTGGCGTGGCGCCGTCTCTCAGGCCGAAGAGGCTCTGGGATAGTTGACACGTCAGCGTACCGGGCAGCACCGGTCAGGTTGGGTTCTGGTACACTAGAAGTGCACGGGTAAGGCACCCCTACAGATATGGCTCTGGTCCAGTTTGGCGGGGTTCACACGGTGGTCATGAGTTTGAGAGAACCCGACCTGAACCGGAGGATCTTCTTCTTCAGGTTGTGAGAGGCCTTGATCTTGACGAAGGCCTTCGCCTTCGCTGGAGTCATTTCCTGCCCCGCCGCCGTCCCAGCTGCCCCCAACTGGCTCCACCCCCTTCCCATCCCGCCGCCGCTCTCTTCGGTGTCGCTCTCCTCCACGTCCTCCTCCTCGCTGAATTCGCTGTCTCCGAAGCGGTTGGTGGTGTAGTTGGACCTGTCGTCCTCGCTGGTGTCCACGATGGTGGAGTGAAAGAGCGACGCGCACTCGGCCGAGTACTCGGAGTCGCTTCCCGCCACGTAGGAGTACGGGCTGCTAGCCTGCTCGGCGGCGGGGATGTACACGCCGGCTGCAGATTGGCTCAGCAGCTCCTTCCTCTGCCGCCGCTGAGCGCGCCTGAACGCCTCATCATACGGTACCTCCATGATGGCACGTAACCGCCTGTAATCGTTTCGCTTGTGCTTTGGTTTGGCAACAACCACGACCTGGTCGCGTCCGTGATGATGATGATGGCGCTGGTGGTTTCCATGGTGATGGTGCCTGGATGCACCCGAGCGCACTGTGCTCAGTGTTGACGTGGCGTGTTTGTCCAGAACTCTGCCTTCTGGGATGGATTCAGGGAGGCGTTTGATCCTGGAGATGGACGCGGCGTGTGCACCACCGGCTGCTCTCTTGGAGGCTTTAATACTGACGGCGCCTCCGTCCTCCAGCAGCCGGGACTTTCTAGAACTGGACCTGTGATGGGACACGTCGCCTCTTCGGTCTGACGGAGGCTCGTTGTGGTCAGACGCCCGACTCGTCTTCATCGGCGCCGTGGTCTTCACCTTGACAGTCCTGACATTCTTGCTGCCACCCTTGCGGAGTTTGACGTTCTGCCGCTGGGCGGGAATGTTTCTGGCATTAACCATGTGTGTCCCTCCTCCTGCTCCTCCTGCTGCTCCTGCTGCTCCTCCTCCTGCTCCTCCTGCTCCACCTGCTCCTCCTGCTCCACCTGCTTCATCTTGACTCTGGGAGGAGGAGCCTAGACTGGCGACGTCATCAACCCTCTCAGTCTGGCCCGGTTGTGGAGTCTTCGGGCCGTTCTGAGGAGTAACGGATGAAGGTGATTTGAGGAGCGTCTCTGGGTCTGGACAGCAACATGGCTGCTTGGTCTCTTTGGGGGAGGAGTTCTCTTTGGGTCTGACGTCTTCAGACGCCGCTAAGGGAGGAGGAAGTCTTCTGCTCTTCTGTCTCAGCAGACCGTTGGTATCAGAGTTGGAGACAGACGAGCCGACACAGAGAGGAGAGCTGGTCAAGTCGCCGTCATTAATCTTGAAGCTGTTCTGCGCCGTGTCAACGCCGCCATCAGGGTCAACCGCCATCTGGGTCTCCTGCTCCTCAGGTGTACCGTCAACGGACCAGTGTCTCTCAGGAGACGAGGTGGCGCTACCTTCTCCTGGTGCTCCTCCTGCCGACCAGGAGGGTTTGGAGTCAGACCCCCTCAGAGTCCCTAAACCGGACGCAGACCTCCCACAGAGACCGGCCTGCCTCAGGACGCTCTTTGACGGGTCGGTGCTGATGCTGGTCCTGGGTCTGCTGGTCCTGACGGGCAGAGCCCTCCGCTGCAGGAGACCGTAGATGTAGCCGTCCAGTCGCTTATGGGAGGAAGAAGAAGAAGAGGAGGCGGGCCAGGAGGAGCTCTGAGGCACAAGAGGAGCTGAGAGAGGAGAAGATTCACCACCAGCCTCAACGCTTCTTAGACCGCTGTGACCCAACATCTGCAGGAAGACGGGGCTCTGGACCGCCACGGCATGCAGCGGGCTCGGGTAGCGGTAAATGTCGCCGCCGTTTCGGGCAACCAGGTCGCAGTGGTACTTAGACTGGGAGTCACAGGAGGCCACCGAGGAGACCGGGTGAGGAGCCGACAGCGAGCGGCGGACCGTACCAGAGGAGGAGGAGTCATCACAAACTCCTCCAACCAAACCGTCACACTCCAAACAACCAGACACATCTGGAGGAGAGAGAGAGAGAGACGTGAGAGGAGGAGGAGGAGGAGGAGGAAGAGGAGGAAGAGGAGGAGCAGGAGGAAGAGGAGGAGGAGGAGGAGGAGAAGGAGGAGGAGGAGGAGGAAGAGGAAGAGGAGGAGGAAGAGGAGGAGGAGGAGGAGGAGGAGGAGGAAGAGGAAGAGGAGGAGGAGGAGGAAGAGGAAGAGGAGGAGGAGGAGAGAAAGAGAGAGACGTGAGAGGAGAAGGAGGAGAGAAAGAGAGAGACGTGAGAGGAGGAGGAGGAGGAGGAGGAAGAGGAAGAAGAAGAGGAGGAGGAGGAGGAAGAGGAGGAGGAGGAGGAGGAAGAGCAGAAGGAGGAGGAGGAAGAGGAGGAAGTGGAGGAGGAGGAGAGAAAGAGAGAGACGTGAGAGGAGGAGGAGGAGGAGGAGGAAGAGGAAGAGGAGGAGGAGGAGGACGAGGAGGAGGAGAGAAAGAGAGAGACGTGAGAGGAGGAGGAGGAGGAGGAGGAAGAGGAAGAAGAAGAGGAGGAGGAGGAGGAGCAGAAGGAGGAGGAGGAAGAGGAGGAAGTGGAGGAGGAGGAGAGAAAGAGAGAGACGTGAGAGGAGGAGGAGGAGGAAGAGGAGGAAGAGGAGGACGAGGAGGACGAGGAAGAGGAAGGGGAAGAGGGGGTACCAAGAGAAGCTAACAAAGCTAATATAGCATTAGCGAGGCTAAGCTAATGGTGATCCAACAGCAGAAGCTGGTTTTAGACTTTTAGTCCAACAAGACTCCGCCTCCAACTGTACCCAGTATTGATTGTGTATTAGTAGTGTATTGATTGTGTATTAGTAGTGTATTGGTTGTATACTGGTTGTGTACTGGTTGTGTATTGATTGTGTATTGGTTGTGTATTGATTGTTTATTGGTTGTGAATTGATTGTTTATTGGTTGTGCATTGATTGTTTATTGGTTGTGTATTGATTGTGTATTAGTAGTGTATTGGTTGTATACTGGTTGTGTACTGGTTGTGTATTGATTGTGTATTGGTTGTGTATTGGTTGTGTATTGGTTGTGTACTGATTGTGTACTGGTTGTGTACTGGTTGTGTATTGGTTGTGTACTGGTTGTGTACTGGTTGTGTACTGGTTGTATACTGGTTGTGTACTGGTTGTGTATTGGTTGTGTACTGGTTGTGTATTGGTTGTATACTGGTTGTGTATTGGATGTGTACTGGTTGTGTACTGGTTGTGTATTGATTGTGTATTGGTTGTGTATTGGTTGTATACTGGTTGTGTATTGGTTGTGTACTGGTTGTGTATTGGTTGTATACTGGTTGTGTATTGGTTGTGTATTGGTTGTGTATTGGTTGTGTATTGATTGCGTATTAGTAGTGTATTGATTGTGTATTGGTTGTATACTTGTTGTGTATTGGTTGTGTACTGGTTGTGTACTGGTTGTGTATTGATTGTGTATTGGTTGTATATTGGTTGTGTATTGGTTGTATACTGGTTGTGTATTGGTTGTGTATTGGTTGTGTACTGGTTGTGTATTGGTTGTATACTGGTTGTGTATTGGTTGTGTATTGGTTGTGTATTAGTAGTGTATTGGTTGTGTGTTGATTGTTTATTGGTTGTGCATTGATTGTTTATTGGTTGTGTATTGATTGTGTATTAGTAGTGTATTGATTGTGTATTGGTTGTATACTGATTGTGTATTGGTTGTGTACTGGTTGTGTACTGGTTGTGTATTGATTGTGTATTGGTTGTGTATTGGTTGTGTATTGGTTGTATACTGGTTGTGTATTGGTTTTGTATTGGTTGTGTATTGGTTGTATACTGGTTGTGTATTGGTTGTGTATTGGTTGTGTACTGGTTGTGTATTGGTTGTATACTGGTTGTGTATTGGTTGTGTATTGGTTGTGTATTAGTAGTGTATTGGTTGTGTGTTGATTGTTTATTGGTTGTGCATTGATTGTTTATTGGTTGTGTATTAACTGTGTATTAGTAGTGTATTGATTGTGTATTGGTTGTATACTGGTTGTGTATTGGTTGTGTACTGGTTGTGTACTGGTTGTGTATTGATTGTGTATTGGTTGTGTATTGGTTGTATACTGGTTGTGTATTGGTTTTGTATTGGTTGTGTATTGGTTGTATACTGGTTGTGTATTGGTTTTGTATTGGTTGTGTATTGGTTGTGTACTGGTTGTGTACTGGTTGTATACTGGTTGTGTATTGGTTGTGTATTGGTTGTGTACTGGTTGTGTATTGGTTGTATACTGGTTGTGTATTAGTAGTGTATTGGTTGTGTATTGGTTGTGTATTGGTTGTGTACCTGCAGACCGAAGACGTCCATCAGTTTCAGCCATCGAACAGAAACACTCACTGAAGACCGAGTTGGACGAGTTAGAGAGAGAACAGGACGCCCCGTCACTCAACTCATAGAAACCTGAGAGACAGACAGGAAGACAGGATGAGAGAGAGAGAGAGAGAGAGAGAGAGAGAGAGAGAGAGAGACAGACAGGATGAGAGAGAGAGAGACAGACAGGACGAGAGAGAGAGAGACAGACAGGATGAGAGAGACAGACAGGATGACAGGATGAGAGAGAGAGAGAGAGAGAGAGAGAGAGAGAGAGAGAGAGAGAGAGAGAGACAGACAGGATGAGAGAGAGAGAGAGAGACAGGATGAGAGAGAGAGAGAGAGAGAGAGAGACAGACAGGATGACAAGATGAGAGAGAGAGAGAGACAGACAGGATGAGAGAGACAGACGGGATGAGAGAGACAGACAGGACGAGAGAGACAGACAGGATTAGAGAGACGGACATGATGAGAGAGACAGGATGAGAGATAGACAGACAGGATGAGAGAGGCAGGATGAGAGAGAGAGACAGACAGGACGAGAGAGACAGACAGGATGAGAGAGACGGACAGGATGAGAGAGACAGGATGAGAGAGAGAGACAGAAAGGATGAGAGAGACAGACGGGATGAGAGAGACAGACAGGATGAGAGAGACAGAAAGGATGAGAGAGACAGACAGGATGAGAGAGACAAATAGAATGAGAGAGACAGACAGGACGAGAGAGACAGATAGAATGAGAGAGACGGACAGGATGAGAGAGACAGGATGAGAGAGAGAGACAGGATGAGAGAGAGACAGGATGAGAGAGAGAGACAGACAGGATGAGAGAGACAGACAGGATGAGAGAGACAGACAGGACGAGAGAGACAGATAGAATGAGAGAGACGGACAGGATGAGAGAGACAGGATGAGAGAGAGAGACAGGATGAGAGAGACAGGATGAGAGAGAGAGACAGGATGAGAGAGAGAGACAGGATGAGAGAGACAGGATGAGAGAGAGAGACAGGATGAGAGAGACAGGATGAGAGAGAGAGACAGACAGGATGAGAGAGACAGACGGGATGAGAGAGACAGACAGGATTAGAGAGACGGACATGATGAGAGAGACAGGATGAGAGAGGCAGGATGAGAGAGAGAGACAGACAGGACGAGAGAGACAGATAGAATGAGAGAGACGGACAGGATGAGAGAGACAGGATGAGAGAGACAGGATGAGAGAGAGACAGGATGAGAGAGACAGACAGGACGAGAGAGACAGACAGGATTAGAGAGACGGACAGGATGAGAGAGACAGACAGGACGAGAGAGACAGACAGGATGAGAGAGACAGGATGAGAGAGACAGGATGAGAGAGAGAGAGACAGACAGGATGAAAGAGACAGACGGGATGAGAGAGACAGACAGGACGAGAGAGACAGACAGGACGAGAGAGACAGACAGGATTAGAGAGACGGACATGATGAGAGAGACAGGATGAGAGATAGACAGACAGGATGAGAGAGGCAGGATGAGAGAGAGAGACAGACAGGACGAGAGAGACAGACAGGATGAGAGAGACAGACAGGATGAGAGAGAGACAGACAGGATTAGAGAGATGGACATGATGAGAGAGACAGGATGAGAGAGAGACAGACAGGACGAGAGAGAGAGACAGACAGGATGAGAGAGGCAGGATGAGAGAGAGAGACAGACAGGACGAGAGAGACAGACAGGATGAGAGAGACAGACAGGATGAGAGAGACAGACAGGACGAGAGAGAGAGACAGACAGGATGAGAGAGGCAGGATGAGAGAGAGAGACAGACAGGATGAGAGAGAGATAGAAAGGATGAGAGAGACAGACGGGATGAGAGAGACAGACAGGATGAGAGAGACAGAAAGGATGAGAGAGACAGACAGGACGAGAGAGACAGACAGGATGAGAGAGACAGACAGGACGAGAGAGAGAGACAGACAGGATGAGAGAGGCAGGATGAGAGAGAGAGACAGACAGGACGAGAGAGACAGACAGGATGAGAGAGACGGACAGGATGAGAGAGACAGGATGAGAGAGAGATAGAAAGGATGAGAGAGACAGACGGGATGAGAGAGACAGACAGGATGAGAGAGACAGAAAGGATGAGAGAGACAGACAGGACGAGAGAGACAGACAGGATGAGAGAGACAGACAGGATGAGAGAGACAGACAGGATGAGAGAGAGACAGACAGGATTAGAGAGATGGACATGATGAGAGAGACAGGATGAGAGAGAGACAGACAGGACGAGAGAGAGAGACAGACAGGATGAGAGAGGCAGGATGAGAGAGAGAGACAGACAGGACGAGAGAGACAGACAGGATGAGAGAGACAGACAGGACGAGAGAGACAGACAGGATGAGAGAGACGGACAGGATGAGAGAGACAGGATGAGAGAGAGACAGGATGAGAGAGAGAGACAGACAGGATGAGAGAGACAGACAGGATGAGAGAGAGAAAGACAGGATTAGAGAGATGGACATGATGAGAGAGACAGGATGAGAGAGAGACAGACAGGACGAGAGAGGCAGGATGAGAGAGAGAGACAGACAGGATGAGAGAGACAGACAGGACGAGAGAGACAGACAGGATGAGAGAGACGGACAGGATGAGAGAGACAGGATGAGAGAGAGACAGGATGAGAGAGGCAGGATGAGAGAGAGAGACAGACAGGACGAGAGAGACAGACAGGATGAGAGAGACAGACAGGATGAGAGAGACAGGATGAGAGAGAGAGACAGGATGAGAGAGAGAGACAGGATGAGAGAGAGACAGGATGAGAGAGAGAGACAGACAGGATGAGAGAGACAGACAGGATGAGAGAGACAGACAGGACGAGAGAGACGGACAGGATGAGAGAGACAGGATGAGAGAGAGAGACAGGATGAGAGAGAGACAGGATGAGAGAGAAAGACAGGATGAGAGAGACAGACAGGACGAGAGAGACAGACAGGATGAGAGAGACGGACAGGATGAGAGACAGGATGAGAGAGAGAGACAGGATGAGAGAGGCAGGATGAGAGAGAGAGACAGACAGGACGAGAGAGACAGACAGGACGAGAGAGACAGACAGGATGAGAGAGACGGACAGGATGAGAGAGACAGGATGAGAGAGAGAGACAGGATGAGAGAGGCAGGATGAGAGAGAGAGACAGACAGGACGAGAGAGACAGACAGGATGAGAGAGACAGACAGGACGAGAGAGACAGACAGGATGAGAGAGACGGACAGGATGAGAGAGACAGGATGAGAGAGAGAGACAGGATGAGAGAGACAGGATGAGAGAGACAGGATGAGAGAGAGAGACAGGATGAGAGAGACAGGATGAGAGAGACAGGATGAGAGAGAGACAGGATGAGAGAGAGAGACAGACAGGATGAGAGAGACAGACAGGATGAGAGAGACAGACAGGACGAGAGAGACGGACAGGATGAGAGAGACAGGATGATAGAGAGAGACAGGATGAGAGAGAGAGACAGGATGAGAGAGGCAGGATGAGAGAGAGAGACAGACAGGACGAGAGAGACAGACAGGATGAGAGAGACAGACAGGACGAGAGAGACAGGATGAGAGAGAGAGACAGGATGAGAGAGAGACAGGATGAGAGAGAGAGACAGACAGGATGAGAGAGACAGGATGAGAGAGAGAGACAGGATGAGAGAGGCAGGATGAGAGAGAGAGACGGACAGGATGAGAGAGACAGGATGAGAGAGAGAGACAGGATGAGAGAGAGAGACAGGATGAGAGAGACGGACAGGATGAGAGAGACAGGATGAGAGAGAGAGACAGGATGAGAGAGAGACAGGATGAGAGAGAGAGACAGACAGGATGAGAGAGACAGGATGAGAGAGAGAGACAGGATGAGAGAGGCAGGATGAGAGAGAGAGACGGACAGGATGAGAGAGAGAGACAGGATGAGAGAGGCAGGATGAGAGAGAGAGACAGACAGGACGAGAGAGACAGACAGGATGAGAGAGACAGACAGGACGAGAGAGACAGACAGGATGAGAGAGACGGACAGGATGAGAGAGACAGGATGAGAGAGAGAGACAGGATGAGAGAGAGACAGGATGAGAGAGACAGACAGGATGAGAGAGAGAGACAGACAGGACGAGAGAGACAGACAGGACGAGAGAGACAGACAGGATGAGAGAGACGGACAGGATGAGAGAGACAGGATGAGAGAGAGAGACAGACAGGACGAGAGAGACAGACAGGATGAGAGAGACAGACAGGACGAGAGAGACAGACAGGATGAGAGAGACGGACAGGATGAGAGAGACAGGATGAGAGAGACAGACAGGATGAGAGAGACGGACAGGATGAGAGAGACAGGATGAGAGAGAGAGACAGACAGGACGAGAGAGACAGACAGGATGAGAGAGACAGACAGGACGAGAGAGACAGACAGGATGAGAGAGACGGACAGGATGAGAGAGACAGGATGAGAGAGAGAGACAGGATGAGAGAGAGACAGGATGAGAGAGAGAGACAGACAGGATGAGAGAGACGGACAGGATGAGAGAGACAGGATGAGAGAGAGAGACAGGATGAGAGAGAGACAGGATGAGAGAGACAGACAGGATGAGAGAGAGACAGACAGGATTAGAGAGATGGACATGATGAGAGAGACAGGATGAGAGAGAGACAGACAGGACGAGAGAGAGAGACAGGATGAGAGAGAGAGACAGGATGAGAGAGAGACAGGATGAGAGAGACAGACAGGATGAGAGAGAGAGACAGACAGGACGAGAGAGACAGACAGGACGAGAGAGACAGACAGGATGAGAGAGACGGACAGGATGAGAGAGAGAGACAGACAGGACGAGAGAGACAGACAGGACGAGAGAGACAGACAGGATGAGAGAGACAGGATGAGAGAGAGAGACAGGATGAGAGAGGCAGGATGAGAGAGAGAGACAGACAGGACGAGAGAGACAGACAGGATGAGAGAGACAGACAGGACGAGAGAGACAGACAGGATGAGAGAGACGGACAGGATGAGAGAGACAGGATGAGAGAGAGAGACAGGATGAGAGAGAGACAGGATGAGAGAGAGAGACAGACAGGATGAGAGAGACAGACAGGATGAGAGAGAGAGACAGGATGAGAGAGAGAGACAGGATGAGAGAGACAGACAGGACGAGAGAGACAGACAGGATTAGAGAGACGGACAGGATGAGAGAGACAGACAGGATTAGAGAGACGGACAGGATGAGAGAGACAGACAGGACGAGAGAGACAGACAGGATGAGAGAGAGACAGGATGAGAGAGATAGACAGGACGAGAGAGACAGACAGGATGAGAGAGAGAGACAGGATGAGAGAGATAGACAGGATGAGAGAGACAGACAGGATGAGAGAGACAGACAGGACGAGAGAGACAGACAGGATGAGAGAGAGAGACAGACAGGATGAGAGAGACAGACAGGATGAGAGAGACAGACAGGACGAGAGAGACAGACAGGATGAGAGAGAGAGACAGACAGGATGAGAGAGACAGACAGGACGAGAGAGACAGACAGGACGAGAGAGACAGACAGGATGAGAGAGACAGACAGGATGAGAGACATAGAATGAGAGAGACGGACAGGATGAGAGAGACAGGATGAGAGAGAGAGACAGGATGAGAGAGAGACAGGATGAGAGAGACAGACAGGATGAGAGAGAGACAGACAGGACGAGAGAGACAGACAGGACGAGAGAGACGGACAGGATGAGAGAGACGGACAGGATGAGAGAGACAGGATGAGAGAGAGAGACAGACAGGACGAGAGAGACAGACAGGATGAGAGAGACAGACAGGACGAGAGAGACAGACAGGATGAGAGAGACGGACAGGATGAGAGAGACAGGATGAGAGAGAGAGACAGACAGGACGAGAGAGACAGACAGGATGAGAGAGACAGACAGGACGAGAGAGACAGACAGGATGAGAGAGACGGACAGGATGAGAGAGACAGGATGAGAGAGAGAGACAGGATGAGAGAGAGACAGGATGAGAGAGAGAGACAGACAGGATGAGAGAGACAGACAGGATGAGAGAGACAGACAGGACGAGAGAGACGGACAGGATGAGAGAGACAGGATGAGAGAGAGAGACAGGATGAGAGAGAGACAGGATGAGAGAGACAGACAGGATGAGAGAGAGACAGACAGGATTAGAGAGACGGACATGATGAGAGAGACAGGATGAGAGAGAGACAGACAGGACGAGAGAGAGAGACAGGATGAGAGAGAGAGACAGGATGAGAGAGAGACAGGATGAGAGAGAGAGACAGACAGGACGAGAGAGACAGACAGGACGAGAGAGACAGACAGGATGAGAGAGACGGACATGATGAGAGAGACAGGATGAGAGAGAGACAGACAGGACGAGAGAGAGAGACAGGATGAGAGAGAGAGACAGGATGAGAGAGAGACAGGATGAGAGAGAGAGACAGACAGGACGAGAGAGACAGACAGGACGAGAGAGACAGACAGGATGAGAGAGACGGACAGGATGAGAGAGACAGGATGAGAGAGAGAGACAGGATGAGAGAGGCAGGATGAGAGAGAGAGACAGACAGGACGAGAGAGACAGACAGGATGAGAGAGACAGACAGGACGAGAGAGACAGACAGGATGAGAGAGACGGACAGGATGAGAGAGACAGGATGAGAGAGAGAGACAGGATGAGAGAGAGACAGGATGAGAGAGAGAGACAGACAGGATGAGAGAGACAGACAGGATGAGAGAGAGAGACAGGATGAGAGAGAGAGACAGGATGAGAGAGACAGACAGGACGAGAGAGACAGACAGGATTAGAGAGACGGACAGGATTAGAGAGACGGACAGGATGAGAGAGACAGACAGGACGAGAGAGACAGACAGGACGAGAGAGACAGACAGGATTAGAGAGACGGACAGGATGAGAGAGACAGACAGGATTAGAGAGACGGACAGGATGAGAGAGACAGACAGGACGAGAGAGACAGACAGGATGAGAGAGAGACAGGATGAGAGAGATAGACAGGACGAGAGAGACAGACAGGATGAGAGAGAGAGACAGGATGAGAGAGATAGACAGGATGAGAGAGACAGACAGGATGAGAGAGACAGACAGGACGAGAGAGACAGACAGGATGAGAGAGAGAGACAGACAGGATGAGAGAGACAGACAGGATGAGAGAGACAGACAGGACGAGAGAGACAGACAGGATGAGAGAGAGAGACAGACAGGATGAGAGAGACAGACAGGACGAGAGAGACAGACAGGACGAGAGAGACAGACAGGATGAGAGAGACAGACAGGATGAGAGACATAGAATGAGAGAGACGGACAGGATGAGAGAGACAGGATGAGAGAGAGAGACAGGATGAGAGAGACAGGATGAGAGAGACAGGATGAGAGAGACAGACAGGACGAGAGAGACAGACAGGATGTTTAATCAGATAATCAATCATCAATGACAGGAAACAGGAAGTAGGAAACAGGAAGTAGTTGTCTCTTCTTCTTCTGTGGTACCTGAACTGGGCCGGCTGTCCGTCTCCAGCTGGTCATGTGACTCCTCGGTGTCCAATCGCAGGTCACTGATCTGTCGGTCCAGTTCCTGGAGCTGACTGATGAGTCCAGCATCCCTCCTCCTCAGACAGTTCTGATGGACACAGAGAGACACCAGGTCATCACTCTGGGTCCTGGTTCTGACAAAGTCCTGGTCCCAGAGGGGACAGTCAGAGACCAGAGGTCTGTACTACGAAGCCAGTTCAACATCTCCAGGATGTCTCCTCGCTATCTGTCTTCACTAACTCTAAAGTGGTGGGCACACTACCAACGTCAGGAGCGCGTGGCGTCTGCGTCGCGTGGTGGCTGCGTGATACATGCGTCGGGTGTTCACACTAGCTGCGTGCCGGCTGCGTGCCGGCTGCGTGTCGGCTGCGTGCCGGCTGCGTGTCGGCTGCGTGCCGGCTGCGTGTCGGCTGTGTTTCAGCTGCTGCTGTCAGCCCTTTCTTTCTGCATAGAGTTTGTCTTTTAATGGCCGTTTAACTTCATGATAAATATCATTTATATTTATTGTAGACAGAGAAAGGTTCAGTAACGTGTGGTAATTAGTAAATAATAGTAATAATCCACAATTAAAACCCCGTACTATATTCATTCATTGAGCTCTCCAAGTCACTGCATGTTCTACATCACTGTCCGGCACATATTTCAGAATAAAAGCCTTGTGTTAACAAATGAAGGAATTCTGTGCAAAGAAAAAACGCATGAGGGCTTTTATTTTGAAATGAAAGCAGGAAGTGTTGATTTAAAAATCAGTCTTTACTTTTTTCATCTCCGTAACATATTCTACAGACAGACCTGTAGACTGTAGTGAAGTCTTGCTGGTATGAAGTTAATATTCAGTCAATAGATCACCTTCCTGTCTGTTGCTGCTGAGAGACGCGCGGCTCGCGTGAAAAATAGGCGAGACCTCTATTCTATAAAATAGACGCGCGTCTCATGCGGGCAGTGTGTCCACTCTAACTTGTTAACATGGACGACGAAATAAAAAACAACACGCCACGCAGCCGCCACGCAGCCGCCACGCAGCCGCCACGCGCTCCTGACGACCACCACTTCAGACTCAGAGTCAGCTGTTAAAGAAGGAAAGATAAACCTGACTAATCAATGAGCAGTGACATCACACTGAGGGGCTGCTCTGATTGGTCAGATGTCCTATCATGAAGACAGCGGTGACACATTTAATGATCAGTTGTCTTTATTCGTCATCAGTCAAATCATTAACTGTCCTCATGGTTTCTGCGTCTCGGCGTCCTGCAGCAGTTTGTCCAGCAGGACGACATTCACACGATGTTTCATCACAAACTGTCCATTCAGGTGGAAGACGGGTATGTCCCACCTGTACCTGTCCCACCACACACTGTTCTCTGGAAGACTGATGTCCACCTGCTGCAGGACAAACTGGAGAGAGACCGACAGGGGGGCAGAGAGAGAGAGAGACAGGTCAGAGACATGGAGAGACAGAGAGACAGAGAGACAGGTCAGAGACAGATGGAGAGACAGATAGGTCAGAGACATAGAGAGAGACAGGTCAGAGACAGATGGAGAGACAGAGAGAGAGACAGGTGAGACAGATGGAGAGACAGAGAGACAGAGAGAGAGAGAGAGAGGTCAGAGACATGGAGAGAGACAGGTGAGACAGATGGAGAGACAGAGAGACAGAGAGAGAGAGAGACAGGTCAGAGACATGGAGAGAGACAGGTGAGACAGATGGAGAGACAGAGAGAGAGAGAGAGAGACAGACAGGTCAGAGACATGGAGAGAGACAGGTGAGACAGATGGAGAGACATGGAGAGACAGAGAGAGAGACAGGTGAGACAGATGGATAGACAGAGAGGTATCAGTGAGCTGAAATGTGTCTCACTCGGTGTCTGAAGGGTTCCAGCTCTTCTTTAGCTTCATCACACAGAGGACACGGATCCTACAGAAGACAGAGAGGACAGAGAGGACAGAGGGGACAGAGGGGACAGAGGGGACAGAGAGGACAGGGAGGACAGAGAGGACAGAGGGGACAGAGAGGACAGAGGGGACAGAGAGAACAGAGGGGACAGGGAGGACAGAGGGGACAGAGAGGACAGGGAGGACAGAGAGGACAGAGGGGACAGAGAGGACAGGGAGGACAGGGAGGACAGAGAGGACAGAGGGGACAGAGAGGACAGGGAGGACAGAGGGGAATGAGAGGACAGAGAGGACAGGGAGGACAGAGAGGACAGAGGGGACAGAGAGGACAGAGAGGACAGAGAGGACAGAGAGGACAGAGAGGACAGAGAGGACAGAGGGGACAGAGGGGACAGAGGGGACAGAGAGGACAGAGGGGACAGAGAGGACAGAGAGGACAGAGGGGACAGAGGGGACAGAGGGGACAGAGAGGACAGAGGGGACAGAGGGGACAGAGGGGACAGAGAGGACAGAGGGGACAGAGAGGACAGAGAGGACAGGGAGGACAGAGAGGACAGAGGGGACAGAGAGGACAGAGAGGACAGAGGGGACAGAGGGGACAGAGAGAACAGAGGGGACAGAGGGGACAGAGAGAACAGGGAGGACAGAGGGGACAGAGAGGACAGGGAGGACAGACGGGACAGAGAGGACAGAGGGGACAGAGGGGACAGGGAGGACAGAGGGGACAGAGAGGACAGAGAGGACAGAGGGGACAGAGGGGACAGAGGGGACAGAGAGGACAGAGAGGACAGAGGGGACAGAGAGGACAGAGAGGACAGAGGGGACAGAGAGGACAGGGAGGACAGACGGGACAGAGAGGACAGAGGGGACAGAGGGGACAGGGAGGACAGAGGGGACAGAGAGGACAGAGAGGACAGAGGGGACAGAGGGGACAGAGGGGACAGAGAGGACAGAGGGGACAGAGGGGACAGAGAGAACAGAGGGGACAGAGGGGACAGAGAGAACAGAGAGGACAGAGAGGACAGAGAGGACAGAGGGGACAGAGAGGACAGAGGGGACAGGATTTAATACAGTGAATATACATCTGAATTGTTGTATTGCTCCTTTATTAAAACTAAAATTAATGAACAAAACATTCAAACTGAACTTTTAATGAATGAAGCTTTAAAATATATAAAAAATAAATATAATGTGTATATAATCAAAGAGTCAGAGTGAATAAAGTAGAAACAGTAGATACGAGGTTACCTTAGTAAATAGAGTCAGAGTGGGTAAAGTAGAAACAGTAGACACGAGGTTACCTTAGTAAATAGAGTCAGAGTGGGTAAAGTAGAAACAGTAGACACGAGGTTACCTTAGTAAATAGAGTCAGAGTGGGTAAAGTAGAAACAGTAGACACGAGGTTACCTTAGTAAATAGAGTCAGAGTGGGTAAAGTAGAAACAGTAGATACGAGGTTACCTTAGTAAATAGAGTCAGAGTGGGTAAAGTAGAAACAGTAGATACGAGGTTACCTTAGTAAATAGAGTCAGAGTGGGTAAAGTAGAAACAGTAGATACGAGGTTACCTTAGTAAATAGAGTCAGAGTGGGTAAAGTAGAAACAGTAGACACGAGGTTACCTTAGTAAATAGAGTCAGAGTGGGTAAAGTAGAAACAGTAGACACGAGGTTACCTTAGTAAATAGAGTCAGAGTGGGTAAAGTAGAAACAGTAGATACGAGGTTACCTTAGTAAATAGAGTCAGAGTGGGTAAAGTAGAAACAGTAGACACGAGGTTACCTTAGTAAATAGAGTCAGAGTGGGTAAAGTAGAAACAGTAGACACGAGGTTACCTTAGTAAATAGAGTCAGAGTGGGTAAAGTAGAAACAGTAGATACGAGGTTACCTTAGTAAATAGAGTCAGAGTGGGTAAAGTAGAAACAGTAGATACGAGGTTACCTTAGTAAATAGAGTCAGAGTGGGTAAAGTAGAAACAGTAGATACGAGGTTACCTTAGTAAATAGAGTCAGAGTGGGTAAAGTAGAAACAGTAGACACGAGGTTACCTTAGTAAATAGAGTCAGAGTGGGTAAAGTAGAAACAGTAGATACGAGGTTACCTTAGTAAATAGAGTCAGAGTGGGTAAAGTAGAAACAGTAGATACGAGGTTACCGTAGTAAATAGAGTCAGAGTGGGTAAAGTAGAAACAGTAGACACGAGGTTACCGTGGTAAATAGAGTCAGAGTGGGTAAAGTAGAAACAGTAGATACGAGGTTACCTTAGTAAATAGAGTCAGAGTGGGTAAAGTAGAAACAGTAGATACGAGGTTACCGTAGTAAATAGAGTCAGAGTGGGTAAAGTAGAAACAGTAGATACGAGGTTACCTTAGTAAATAGAGTCAGAGTGGGTAAAGTAGAAACAGTAGACACGAGGTTACCGTAGTAAATAGAGTCAGAGTGGGTAAAGTAGAAACAGTAGACACGAGGTTACCTTAGTAAATAGAGTCAGAGTGGGTAAAGTAGAAACAGTAGATACGAGGTTACCTTAGTAAATAGAGTCAGAGTGGGTAAAGTAGAAACAGTAGATACGAGGTTACCTTAGTAAATAGAGTCAGAGTGGGTAAAGTAGAAACAGTAGACACGAGGTTACCTTAGTAAATAGAGTCAGAGTGGGTAAAGTAGAAACAGGAGATACAAGGTTACCTTAGTAAATAGAGTCAGAGTGGGTAAAGTAGAAACAGTAGACACGAGGTTACCTTAGTAAATAGAGTCAGAGTGGGTAAAGTAGAAACAGTAGACACGAGGTTACCTTAGTAAATAGAGTCAGAGTGGGTAAAGTAGAAACAGTAGATACCAGGTTACCTTAGTAAATAGTCAGAGTGGGTAAAGTAGAAACAGTAGATACCAGGTTACCTTAGTAAATAGAGTCAGAGTGGGTGAAATAGAAACAGTAGATACGAGGTTACCTTAGTAAATAGAGTCAGAGTGGGTAAAGTAGAAACAGTAGATACGAGGTTACCGTAGTAAATAGAGTCAGAGTGGGTAAAGTAGAAACAGTAGATACGAGGTTACCGTAGTAAATAGAGTCAGAGTGGGTAAAGTAGAAACAGTAGATACCAGGTTACCTTAGTAAATAGAGTCAGAGTGGGTAAAGTAGAAACAGTAGATACCAGGTTACCTTAGTAAATAGAGTCAGAGTGGGTGAAATAGAAACAGTAGATACGAGGTTACCTTAGTAAATAGAGTCAGAGTGGGTAAAGTAGAAACAGTAGACACGAGGTTACCTTAGTAAATAGAGTCAGAGTGGGTAAAGTAGAAACAGTAGATACGAGGTTACCGTAGTAAATAGAGTCAGAGTGGGTAAAGTAGAAACAGTAGACACGAGGTTACCTTAGTAAATAGAGTCAGAGTGGGTAAAGTAGAAACAGTAGATACCAGGTTAACTTAGTAAATAGAGTCAGAGTGGGTAAAGTAGAAACAGTAGATACGAGGTTACCTTAGTAAATAGAGTCAGAGTGGGTAAAGTAGAAACAGTAGATACCAGGTTACCTTAGTAAATAGAGTCAGAGTGGGTAAAGTAGAAACAGTAGATACGAGGTTACCGTAGTAAATAGAGTCAGAGTGGGTAAAGTAGAAACAGTAGATACCAGGTTAACTTAGTAAATAGAGTCAGAGTGGGTAAAGTAGAAACAGTAGATACGAGGTTACCTTAGTAAATAGAGTCAGAGTGGGTAAAGTAGAAACAGTAGATACGAGGTTACCGTAGTAAATAGAGTCAGAGTGGGTGAAATAGAAACAGTAGATACGAGGTTACCTTAGTAAATAGAGTCAGAGTGGGTAAAGTAGAAACAGTAGATATGAGGTTACCGTAGTAAATAGAGTCAGAGTGGGTAAAGTAGAAACAGTAGACACGAGGTTACCTTAGTAAATAGAGTCAGAGTGGGTAAAGTAGAAACAGTAGATACGAGGTTACCTTAGTAAATAGAGTCAGAGTGGGTAAAGTAGAAACAGTAGACACGAGGTTACCGTAGTAAATAGAGTCAGAGTGGGTAAAGTAGAAACAGTAGACACGAGGTTACCTTAGTAAATAGAGTCAGAGTGGGTAAAGTAGAAACAGTAGACACGAGGTTACCTTAGTAAATAGAGTCAGAGTGGGTAAAGTAGAAACAGTAGACACGAGGTTACCTTAGTAAATAGAGTCAGAGTGAGTAAAGTAGAAACAGGAGATACGAGGTTACCTTAGTAAATAGAGTCAGAGTGAGTAAAGTAGAAACAGGAGATACGAGGTTACCTTAGTAAATAGAGTCAGAGTGGGTAAAGTAGAAACAGGAGATACGAGGTTACCTTAGTAAATAGAGTCAGAGTGAGTAAAGTAAAAACAGTAGATACGAGGTTACCGTAGTAAATAGAGTCAGAGTGGGTAAAGTAGAAACAGTAGATACCAGGTTACCTTAGTAAATAGAGTCAGAGTGGGTAAAGTAGAAACAGTAGATACCAGGTTACCGTACTAAATAGAGTCAGAGTGGGTAAAGTAGAAACAGTAGATACCAGGTTACCTTAGTAAATAGAGTCAGAGTGGGTGAAATAGAAACAGTAGATACCAGGTTACCTTGGTAAATAGAGTCAGAGTGGGTAAAGTAGAAACAGTAGACACGAGGTTACCTTAGTAAATAGAGTCAGAGTGGGTAAAGTAGAAACAGTAGATACGAGGTTACCTTAGTAAATAGAGTCAGAGTGGGTAAAGTAGAAACAGTAGACACGAGGTTACCTTAGTAAATAGAGTCAGAGTGGGTAAAGTAGAAACAGTAGATACGAGGTTACCTTAGTAAATAGTCAGAGTGGGTAAAGTAGAAACAGTAGATACCAGGTTACCTTAGTAAATAGAGTCAGAGTGGGTAAAGTAGAAACAGTAGATACGAGGTTACCTTAGTAAATAGAGTCAGAGTGGGTAAAGTAGAAACAGTAGATACGAGGTTACCTTAGTAAATAGAGTCAGAGTGGGTAAAGTAGAAACAGTAGATACGAGGTTACCTTAGTAAATAGAGTCAGAGTGGGTAAAGCAGTAGAAAGCAGTCTGGAGATACGAGGTTGCAGAGTGGCAGGTCGTCTCAGTAGAAACATGATCTGAGAACAGATAAAGACAGTAAAAGACATTAGAAGACAGATATAGACAGTAGAAGACAGTAGAAAACAGGAGAACACAGGAGAACACAGGAGAAAGCAGGAAAGGACAGTAGAAGACAGTAGAAGACAGTAGAGGAAAGTAGAAGACAGTAGAGGACAGTAGAAGACAGTAGAAAACAGTAAAAGACAGTAGAAGACAGGAGAAAGCAGAAAAGGACAGTAGAAAACAGTAGAAGACAGAAGGCAGCAGAGGAAAGTAGAAGACAGTAGAAAACAGTAGAAAACAGTAGAAGACAGTAGAAAACAGGAGAACACAGGAGAAAGCAGAAAAGGACAGTAGAGGAAAGTAGAAAACAGTAGAAGACAGTAGAAGACAGTAGAAAACAGTAGAGGACAGTAGAAGACAGAAGGCAGTAGAGGACAGTAGAAGACAGTAGAAAACAGTAGAGGACAGTAGAAAACAGTTTCGGGTTACTGACCTCAAACATCCAGCAAGCTGCCAGCGGACCAATCACAGAGCAGGAGGGATGATGATGAAATATCTCTCAGTACGTCCACAGAGGACGTGACGACGCAAGGACGCGAGGACATGAGGATGAAAGGACGCAACGACGCAAGGACGCGAACATGCAAGTACGCAAGGGCGTAAGGACGTAAAGACGTAAGGACGCGAGGACGTTAGGACCCAAGGACACAAAGGTGTAAGGACACAAGTTTGTTAAGGACTTAAGGACCAATGGATGAGAGGACACACATGAGGAAGAAAGGACACAAGGACCTAAGGACACAAAGACGTGAGGACACTAGGACGTAAAATCACTCTATAATCACTGCTCTACATCTATAATCACTGCTCTACTTCTATAGAACTGCTCTACATCTATAATCACTGCTCTACATCTATAGAACTGCTCTACATCTATAGAACTGCGCTACATCTATAATCACTGCTCTACATCTATAGAACTGCTCTACATCTATAATCACTGCTCTACATCTATAGAACTGCTCTACATCTATAGAACTGCGCTACATCTATAATCACTGCTCTACATCTATAGAACTGCTCTACATCTATAATCACTGCTCTATTTCTATAATCACTGCTCTACATCTATAATCACTGCTCTACATCTATAATCACTGCTCTACTTCTATAGAACTGCTCTACATCTATAATCACTGCTCTACATCTATAATCACTGCTCTACTTCTATAGAACTGCTCTACATCTATAATCAATGCTCTACATCTATAATCACTGCTCTACATCTATAATCACTGCTCTACTTCTATAGAACTGCTCTACATCTATAATCACTGCTCTACATCTATAATCACTGCTCTACTTCTATAGAACTGATCTACATCTATAATCACTGCTCTACATCTATAATCACTGCTCCACTTCTATAGAACTGCTCTACATCTATAATCAATGCTCTACATCTATAATCACTGCTCTACATCTATAATCACTGCTCTATTTCTATAATCACTGCTCTACATCTATAATCACTGCTCTACTTCTATAGAACTGCTCTACATCTATAATCACTGCTCTACTTCTATAGAACTGCTCTACATCTATAATCACTGCTCTACATCTATAATCACTGCTCTACTTCTATAATCACTGCTCTACATCTATAATCACTGCTCTACTTCTATAGAACTGCTCTACATCTATAATCACTGCTCTACTTCTATAGAACTGCTCTACATCTAAAATCACTGCTCTACATCTATAGAACTGCTCTACATCTATAGAGCTGCTCTACTTCTATAGAGCTGCTCTACATCTATAGAGCTGCTCTACATCTATAATCACTGCTCTACATATATAGAGCTGCTCTACTTCTATAGAGCTGCTCTACATCTATAGAGCTGCTATATATCTATAACCACTGCTCTACTTCTATAGAGCTGCTCTACTTCTATAGAACTACTCTACATCTATAGAACTGCTCTACATCTATAGAACTGCTCTACATCTATAGAGCTGCTCTACATCTATAGAGCTGCTATATATCTAATCACTGCTCTACATCTATAGAGCTGCTCTACTTCTATAGAACTGCTCTACATCTATAGAACTGCTCTACATCTATAGAACTGCTCTACTTCTATAGAGCTGCTCTACATCTATAGAGCTGCTCTACATCTATAGAGCTGCTATATATCTATAGAGCTGCTCTACATCTATAGAGCTGCTATATATCTAATCACTGCTCTACATCTATAGAGCTGCTCTACTTCTATAGAACTGCTCTACATCTATAGAACTGCTCTACTTCTATAGAGCTGCTCTACTTCTATAGAGCTGCTCTACATCTATAGAGCTGCTCTACATCTATAATCACTGCTCTAGATCTATAGAGCTGCTCTACTTCTATAGAGCTGCTCTACATCTATAGAGCTGCTATATATCTATAACCACTGCTCTACTTCTATAGAGCTGCTCTACTTCTATAGAACTGCTCTACATCTATAGAACTGCTCTACATCTATAGAGCTGCTCTACATCTATAGAGCTGCTATATATCTATAATCACTGCTCTACATCTATAGAGCTGCTCTACATCTATAGAGCTGCTATATATCTATAATCACTGCTCTACATCTATAGAGCTGCTCTACATCTATAGAGCTGCTATATATCTAATCACTGCTCTACATCTATAGAACTGCTCTACATCTATAGAACTGCTCTACTTCTATAGAGCTGCTCTACATCTATAGAGCTGCTCTACTTCTATAGAGCTGCTCTACATCTATAGAGCTGCTCTACTTCTATAGAGCTGCTCTACATCTATAGAGCTGCTCTACATCTATAGAGCTGCTCTACTTCTATAGAGCTGCTCTACATCTATAGAGCTACTCTACTTCTATAGAGCTGCTCTACATCTATAATCACTGCTCTACATCTATAGAGCTGCTCTACTTCTATAGAGCTGCTCTACTTCTATAGAACTGCTCTACATCTATAGAGCTGCTCTACTTCTATAGAGCTGGCCGTGGTTCGGTAAAGGGAGGAAGCCGGTGCTCCTGTTGTTAGCCTGTTAGCAGTTAGCATGTTAGCATGTTTGACCAGAACCGGTAAAAACTCACCTAGTTCCGTTGAGCAGTCCCGGTTCCGGTTCTGTCCCGGTTCCGGTTCTGTCCCGGAGGAAACCCCGCAGAGTTCTTCTGGTTCCGGTTGTTTAATAAAGTTTAATAAAGTTTTGATGAAGTTTAAAACGACCCGAATCAGCTGCTTCTTCTTCTTCTGCTGCTGCTGCTTCTTCTGTGGTGTTTAACGGTAGCTTCCAGGCCTGCTGTTTCTCTACCGCCACCGTCTGGACTCAGTTAGTCCTGCTGGGACTGCTCCTCCAGACACTCACTGGTTTCACTGGTTTCACTGGTTTCACATACACACTTTATTAATGACGACATTATTAATGGATAAACTAACAGACAGTAATATTATTAAGGTATAATTTGGTTATCTATAGCTGCACAGTTTAAGGAATAAAAAATCTAAAAATTAAATATGTTTTGTATTTAGTTGGAGAAAATCAGGACTTAGTCAAATACCATTGGGTACATATAATATTATGTTACATTACATTACATTATATTATATTATATTATATTATATTATATTACATTACATTACATTACATTACATTATATTATATTATATTAAATTAAATTAAATTAAATTATATAATATAATATTATATTTTATTGCATTATATTATATTATCCATCCATCTGCAACCGCTTATCCCGTTAGGGGTCGCGGGGGGGCTGGAGCCGATCCCAGCCGACATTGGGCGAAGGCAGGGTACACCCTGGACAGGTCGCCAGTCCATCGCAGGGCTGACACATAGAGACAGACAACCATTCACGTTCACAGTCACACCTACGGGCAATTTTAGAGTCCACAATTAACCTAACCTGCATGTCTTTGGACTGTGGGAGGAAACCGGAGTACTCGGAGAAAACCCATGCTAACACGGGGAGAACATGCAAACTCCACACAGAAGGGTCCCAAGCCGGATTCGAACCTGCAACCCTCTAGCTGTGAGGCGCCAGTGCTGACCACTGCACCACCGTGCAGCCTTATATTATATTATATTATATTATATTATATTAATTATATTATATTATAATATATTATATTATATTATATAATTGTAATATAGTATTATATACATTAGATTTTTTTTCTGTGAATTGAGGCTTTTTAAATGAGGGGGGGCTACAGCTGATCCCAGCTGACATTGGAGGGGTGAAGGAGGGGGGGTTCATCCTGGACAGGTTTCCAGACTATCACAGGAGTGACACATAGAGACAGAAACCATTCACACTCACATTCACACCTACAGGACATTTAGAGTCAACAATCAACCTAACCTGCATGTCTTTGGACTGTGAGAAGAAACCTGAGAACCCGGAGTAAACCCACACTAACCTACATGTCTTTAGATTGTGGGAGAAAACCTGAGAACCTGGAGTAAACCCACATTAACCTGCATGTCTTTAGACTGTGGGAGGAAACCTGAGAACCCAGAGTAAACCCACACTAACCTGCATGTCTTTGGACTGCGGGAGGAAACCTGAGAACCCGGAGTAAACCCACACTAACCTGCATGTCTTTGGACTGTGGGAGAAAACCTAAGGACCTGGAGTAAACCCACAATAACTTACATGTCTTTAGATTGTGGGAGAAAACCTGAGAACCCGGAGTAAACCCACACTAACCTTCATGTCTTTGGACTGTGGGAGGAAACCTGAGGACCCGGAGTAAACCCACACTAACCTGCATGTCTTTAGATTGTGGGAGAAAACCTGAGAACAGGAGTAAACCCACACTAACCTGCATGTCTTTGGACTGTGGGAGGAAACCTGAGAACCAGAGTAAACCCTCACTAACCTGCATGTCTTTGGACTGTGGGAGGAAACCTGAGGACCCGGAGTAAACCCTCACTAACCCGCATTTCTTTGGACTGTGGGAGGAAACCTGAGAACCGGAGTAAACCCTCACTAACCTGCATTTCTTTGGACTGTGGGAGGAAACCTGAGAACCGGAGTAAACCCACACTAAACTTCATGTCTTTGGACTGTGGGAGGAAACCTGAGGACCCGGAGTAAACCCTCACTAACCCGCATTTCTTTGGACTGTGGGAGGAAACCTGAGAACCGGAGTAAACCCTCACTAACCTGCATTTCTTTGGACTGTGGGAGGAAACCTGAGAACCGGAGTAAACCCTCACTAACCTGCATGTCTTTGGACTGTGAGAGGAAACCTGAGAACCGGAGTAAACCCACACTAACCTGCATGTCTTTGGACTGTGGGAGGAAACCTGAGGACCCGGAGTAAACCCACACTAACCTGCATGTCTTTGGACTGTGAGAGGAAACCTGAGAACCGGAGTAAACCCACACTAACCTGCATGTCTTTGGACTGTGGGAGGAAACCTGAGAACCGGAGTAAACCCTCACTAACCTGCATGTCTTTGGACTGTGAGAGGAAACCTGAGAACCGGAGTAAACCCACACTAACCTGCATGTCTTTGGACTGTGGGAGGAAACCTGAGGACCCGGAGTAAACCCACACTAACCTGCATGTCTTTGGACTGTGGGAGGAAACCTGAGGACCCGGAGTAAACCCACACTAACCTGCATGTCTTTGGACTGTGGGAGGAAACCTGAGAACCCGGAGTAAACCCACACTAACCTGCATGTCTTTGGACTGTGGGAGGAAACCTGAGGACCCGGAGTAAACCCACACTAACCTGCATTCTAATAAAATCAATAAAGAGATTGTTTTTTTAATTTTTTAATTTTCACTCGTTAACGAACAAATAATAAACTAATAATAAACTAACGATGTGCAAATGAGTCCGATGAGTTCTGTCAACCTGAGGAACCCCGAAACCACAGAGGAGCCCCACCTACTGGGACCCTGAACCTGACCCCCCATCCATGATCCTCCCCTAAACCTGAACCTGACCCCCCATCCACGATCCTCCCCTAAACCAGACCCCCCATCCATGATCCTCCCCTAAACCTGACCCCCCATCCATGATCCTCCCCTAAACCAGACCCCCCATCCCTTACAGGTCTGTTCAGGTCTGTTCTGGTCTGTTCTGGGTCTTACAGGTCTGTTCAGGTCTGTTCTGGTCTGTTCTGGGTCTGTACTGGTCTGTACTGGTCTGTACTGGTCTGTACTGGTCTCACAGGTCTGTTCTGGGTCTGGTTTAGTCTGTACTTGTCTGTACTGGTCTGTACTGGTCTCACAGGTCTGTTCTGGGTCTGGTTTGGTCTGTACTGGTCTGTACTGGTCTGTACTGGTCTGTACTGGTCTCACAGGTCTGTTCTGGTCCGGTCTGGTTTCCTGAGCTCCTCTGTGGCTGCAGTGGATTTCCCAGCATGCCTTGGTAAACAGGTATAAACAGGAAGTGAAGCTCGATGCACGGCATCAGTAATGAGCAGCAACAACGATTCGCTGCAGCGGCCATGTTGGCTCTAAGTGACATCACCATGGTGATGTCATGGCAACACTGATCCATTCACACACACACACACTGTTCTGTAGTCCATCAGAAGAAGCCCCGCCCCCTGGTCTCTGATTGGCTGCTTCCTGTCGGACTCTTCTTCTTCTCTTCTGTCGGCGTAGCGATCGGATAGATGAGCCTCCTCCATCGTCACGGATCCTTCCCAGCATCCTTTGCTCTACTGGGCGTAGACAGGTGAATAGATCTCAGACCGGCGAGGTCAGAGGTCAGAGGTCAGAGCGTTCACAATGTCACGGGTCAGGAAGGTCGGAGGTATCCACGGTAACCTGCCAAACCCATCAACACAGATAGCGATTAGTTCTTCAACCAAGCAGACCTAACTAGTCTGAGACTAGTCCCCAACTAGTCCCTAGTCCTCTACAACTAGTCCCTAGACCTCTGAGACTAGTCCCCAACTAGTCCCTAGACCTCTGAGACTAGTCCCTAGACCTCTGAGACTAGTCCTTAGACCTCTGAGACTAGTCCCCAACTAGTCCCTAGTCCTCTACAACTAGTCCCTAGACCTCTGAGACTAGTCCCTAGACCTCTGAGACTAGTCCCTACACCTCTAGAACTAGTCCTTAGGCCTCTAGAACTAGTCCCTACACCTCTAGAACTAGTCCCTAGACCTCTAGAACTAGTCCTTAGGCCTCTAGAACTAGTCCCTACACCTCTAGAACTAGTCTCTAGACCTCTGAGACTAGTCCCTACACCTCTAGAACTAGTCCTTAGGCCTCTAGAACTAGTCCTTAGGCCTCTAGAACTAGTCCTTAGGCCTCTAGAACTAGTCCCTAGACCTCTAGAACTAGTCTCTAGACCTCTGAGACTAGTCCCTACGCCTCTAGAACTAGTCCTTAGGCCTCTAGAACTAGTCCCTACACCTCTAGAACTAGTCTCTAGACCTCTGAGACTAGTCCCTACACCTCTAGAACTAGTCCCTAGACCTCTAGAACTAGTCTCTAGACCTCTGAGACTAGTCCCTACGCCTCTAGAACTAGTCCCTACACCTCTAGAACTAGTCTCTAGACCTCTGAGACTAGTCCCTACACCTCTAGAACTAGTCCTTAGGCCTCTAGAACTAGTCCTTAGGCCTCTAGAACTAGTCCTTAGGCCTCTAGAACTAGTCCCTACACCTCTAGAACTAGTCTCTAGACCTCTGAGACTAGTCCCTACACCTCTAGAACTAGTCCTTAGGCCTCTAGAACTAGTCCCTACACCTCTAGAACTAGTCCCTAGACCTCTAGAACTAGTCCTTAGGCCTCTAGAACTAGTCCCTACACCTCTAGAACTAGTCCCTAGACCTCTAGAACTAGTCTCTAGACCTCTGAGACTAGTCCCTACGCCTCTAGAACTAGTCCCTACACCTCTAGAACTAGTCCCTACACCTCTAGAACTAGTCTCTAGACCTCTGAGACTAGTCCCTAGACCTGAGACTAGTCCCTACGCCTCTAGAACTAGTCCTTAGGCCTCTAGAACTAGTCCTTAGGCCTCTAGAACTAGTCCTTAGGCCTCTAGAACTAGTCCTTAGGCCTCTAGAACTAGTCCCTACACCTCTAGAACTAGTCTCTAGACCTCTGAGACTAGTCCCTACACCTCTAGAACTAGTCCTTAGGCCTCTAGAACTAGTCCTTAGGCCTCTAGAACTAGTCCTTAGGCCTCTAGAACTAGTCCTTAGGCCTCTAGAACTAGTCCCTACACCTCTAGAACTAGTCTCTAGACCTCTGAGACTAGTCCCTACACCTCTAGAACTAGTCCTTAGGCCTCTAGAACTAGTCCCTGCACCTCTAGAACTAGTCCTTAGGCCTCTAGAACTAGTCCTTAGTCCTCTACAACTAGTCCCTACACCTCTAGAACTAGTCCCTAGACCTCTAGAACTAGTCCCTAGACCTCTAGAACTAGTCTCTAGACCTCTGAGACTAGTCCCTAGACCTGAGACTAGTCCCTACGCCTCTAGAACTAGTCCTTAGGCCTCTAGAACTAGTCCCTACACCTCTAGAACTAGTCCCTAGACCTCTAGAACTAGTCTCTAGACCTCTGAGACTAGTCCCTAGACCTGAGACTAGTCCCTACGCCTCTAGAACTAGTCCTTAGGCCTCTAGAACTAGTCCCTACACCTCTAGAACTAGTCTCTAGACCTCTGAGACTAGTCCCTACACCTCTAGAACTAGTCCTTAGGCCTCTAGAACTAGTCCTTAGGCCTCTAGAACTAGTCCTTAGGCCTCTAGAACTAGTCCTTAGGCCTCTAGAACTAGTCCCTACACCTCTAGAACTAGTCCCTAGACCTCTAGAACTAGTCTCTAGACCTCTGAGACTAGTCCCTACACCTCTAGAACTAGTCCTTAGGCCTCTAGAACTAGTCCCTGCACCTCTAGAACTAGTCCTTAGATCTTTATAACTAGTCCCTACACCTCTAGAACTAGTCCTTAGGCCTCTAGAACTAGTCCTTAGGCCTCTAGAACTAGTCCCTGCACCTCTAGAACTAGTCCTTAGACCTCTATAACTAGTCCCTAGACCTCTAGAACTAGTCCTTAGGCCTCTAGAACTAGTCCCTACACCTCTAGAACTAGTCTCTAGACCTCTGAGACTAGTCCCTACACCTCTAGAACTAGTCCTTAGGCCTCTAGAACTAGTCCTTAGGCCTCTAGAACTAGTCCTTAGGCCTCTAGAACTAGTCCTTAGGCCTCTAGAACTAGTCCCTGCACCTCTAGAACTAGTCCTTAGATCTTTATAACTAGTCCCTACACCTCTAGAACTAGTCCTTAGACCTTTATAACTAGTCCCTACACCTCTAGAACTAGTCCTTAGATCTTTATAACTAGTCCCTACACCTCTAGAACTAGTCCCTACACCTCTAGAACTAGTCCTTAGATCTTTATAACTAGTCCCTACACCTCTAGAACTAGTCCTTAGATCTTTATAACTAGTCCCTACACCTCTAGAACTAGTCCTTAGATCTTTATAACTAGTCCCTACACCTCTAGAACTAGTCCTTAGACCTTTATAACTAGTCCCTACACCTCTCGAACTAGGCCCCGGAGTTGAGTATCCTCACCTTGATGAAGATGGTGTCGTCTCTGATGTAGCTACCGGTCTCCAGGACACTCTGAGACACAAATAGAGGACAGCCGGAGGCAATATTCATCTCTGCTGCAGGACGTCTGAAGCTACTGCTGTTTGGATCAGGCTTAAAGGCGTCCCCCAAGTGTTTCCTCAACGGACCCTGGTCCATCAGCATCAGAGTCACCTAACAGACAGACAGTCCGTCAGGATTGTTTTGTCCCCAGAACAACAGAAGACTCAGCTACACAGAATGCTTAAAACGACTGGTTAGTGTCTTATACCCAGTCAGTAAACCAGTCAGTAACGAGTCAGTAACTAGTCAGTAAACCAGTCAGTAACGAGTCAGTAACTAGTCAGTAAACCAGTCAGTAACGAGTCAGTAACGAGTCATTAACTAGTCAGTAACTAGTCAGTAACTAGTCAGTAACTAGCCAGTAAACCAGTCAGTAACGAGTCAGTAAACCAGTCAGTAACGAGTCAGTAACTAGTCAGTAACTAGTCAGTAACTAGTCAGTAACGAGTCAGTAAACCAGTCAGTAACGAGTCAGTAACTAGTCAGTAACTAGTCAGTTACTAGTCAGTAACTAGTCAGTAACTAGTCAGTAACTAGCCAGTAAACCGGTCAGTAAACCAGTCAGTAAACCAGTCAGTAACTAGTCAGTACACTAGTCAGTAACTAGTCAGTAAACCAGTCAGTAACTAGTCAGTAACTAGTCAGTAAACCAGTCAGTAACGAGTCAGTAAACCAGTCAGTAAACCAGTCAGTAACTAGTCAGCAAACCAGTCAGTAACGAGTCAGTAACTAGTCAGTAAACCAGTCAGTAACTAGTCAGTAAACCAGTCAGTAACGAGTCAGTAAACCAGTCAGTAACGAGTCAGTAAATAGTCAGTAAACCAGTCAGTAACTAGTCAGTAAGCCAGTCAGTAACGAGTCAGTAAACCAGTCAGTAAACCAGTCAGTAACGAGTCAGTAAACCAGTCAGTAAACCAGTCAGTAAACCAGTCAGTAACGAGTCAGTAAACCAGTCAGTAACCAGTCAGTAACCTGTAAGTAAACCAGTCGGTAAACCAGTCAGTAACTAGTCAGTAAACCAGTCAGTAAACCAGTCAGTAAACCAGTCAGTACACTAGTCAGTAAACCAGTCAGTAACTAGTCAGTAACTAGTCAGTAAACCAGTCAGTAACGAGTCAGTAAACCAGTCAGTAACTAGTCAGTAAACCAGTCAGTAACCAGTCAGTAACTAGTCAGTAAACCAGTCAGTAAACCAGTCAGTAACCTGTAAGTAAACCAGTCAGTAAATCAGTCGGTAAACCAGTCAGTAACTAGTCAGTAAACCAGTCAGTAAACAAGTCAGTAACCAGTCAGTAACTAGTCAGTAAACCAGTCAGTATCTAGTCAGTAAACCAGTCAGTAAACCAGTCAGTAACTAGTCAGTAAACCAGTCAGTAACCTGTAAGTAAACCAGTCAGTAACTAGTCAGTAAACAAGTCAGTAAACAAGTCAGTAACCAGTCAGTAACTAGTCAGTACACCAGTCAGTAACGAGTCAGTAAACCAGTCAGTAAACCAGTCAGTAACCAGTCAGTAACTAGTCAGTAAACCAGTCAGTAAACCAGTCAGTAACCTGTCAGTAAACTAGTCAGTAACAAGTCAGTAACTAGTCAGCAAACCAGTCAGTAACGAGTCAGTAACTAGTCAGTAAACCAGTCAGTAACTAGTCAGTAAACCAGTCAGTAACGAGTCAGTAAACCAGTCAGTAACGAGTCAGTAACTAATCAGTAAACCAGTCAGTAACCAGTCAGTAAACCAGTCAGTAACCAGTCAGTAACTAGTCAGTAAACCAGTCAGTAAACCAGTCAGTAACCTGTCAGTAAACTAGTCAGTAACAAGTCAGTAACTAGTCAGCAAACCAGTCAGTAACGAGTCAGTAACTAGTCAGTAAACCAGTCAGTAACTAGTCAGTAAACCAGTCAGTAAACCAGTCAGTAACGAGTCAGTAAACCAGTCAGTAACGAGTCAGTAAACCAGTCAGTAAACCAGTCAGTAACCAGTCAGTAAACCAGTCAGTAAACCAGTCAGTAACCAGTCAGTAACCAGTCAGCAAACTAGTCAGTAACGAGTCAGTAACTAGTCAGTAAACCAGTCAGTAACTAGTCAGTAAACCAGTCAGTAACTATTCAGTAACTAGTCAGTAACTAGTCAGTAAACCAGTCAGTAACGAGTCAGTAAACCAGTCAGTAACGAGTCAGTAAATAGTCAGTAAACCAGTCAGTAACTAGTCAGTAAACCAGTCAGTAACGAGTCAGTAAACCAGTCAGTAAACCAGTCAGTAACGAGTCAGTAAACCAGTCAGTAAACCAGTCAGTAACCTGTAAGTAAACCAGTCAGTAAACCAGTCGGTAAACCAGTCAGTAACTAGTCAGTAAACCAGTCAGTAAACCAGTCAGTAACTAGTCAGTACACTAGTCAGTAACTAGTCAGTAAACCAGTCAGTAACTAGTCAGTAACTAGTCAGTAAACCAATCAGTAACGAGTCAGTAACTAGTCAGTAAACCAGTCAGTAAACCAGTCAGTAACTAGTCAGTAAACCAGTCAGTAAACCAGTCAGTAAACCAGTCAGTAACCTGTAAGTAAACCAGTCAGTAAACCAGTCGGTAAACCAGTCAGTAACTAGTCAGTAAACCAGTCAGTAAACCAGTCAGTAACCAGTCAGTAACTAGTCAGTAAATCAGTCAGTAAACCAGTCAGTAACCAGTCAGTAAACTAGTCAGTAACTAGTCAGTAAACCAGTCAGTATCTAGTCAGTAAACCAGTCAGTAAACCAGTCAGTAACTAGTCAGTAAACCAGTCAGTAACCTGTAAGTAAACCAGTCAGTAACTAGTCAGTAAACCAGTCAGTAAACAAGTCAGTAACCAGTCAGTAACTAGTCAGTACACCAGTCAGTAACGAGTCAGTAAACCAGTCAGTAAACCAGTCAGTAACCAGTAAGTAACTAGTCAGTAAACCAGTCAGTAAACCAGTCGGTAACCTGTCAGCAAACTAGTCAGCAACAAGTCAGTAACTAGTCAGTAAACCAGTCAGTAACTAGTCAGTAAACCAGTCAGTAAACCAGTCAGTAACGAGTCAGTAAACCAGTCAGTAACGAGTCAGTAACCAGTCAGTAAACCAGTCAGTAAACCAGTCAGTAACCAGTCAGTAACCAGTCAGTAAACCAGTCAGTAACGAGTCAGTAAACCAGTCAGTAACCAGTCAGTAAACCAGTCAGTAAACCAGTCAGTAACCTGTAAGTAAACCAGTCAGTAAACCAGTCAGTAAACCAGTCAGTAAACCAGTCAGTAAACAAGTCAGTAACCAGTCAGTAACTAGTCAGTAAACCAGTCAGTAAACCAGTCAGTAACTAGTCAGTAAACCAGTCAGTAACTAGTCAGTAAACCAGTCAGTAAACCAGTCAGTAACCAGTCAGTAACTAGTCAGTAAACCAGTCAGTAACTAGTCAGTAAACCAGTCAGTAACGAGTCAGTAAACCAGTCAGTAAACCAGTTAGTAACGAGTCAGTAAACCAGTCAGTAAACCAGTCAGTAACCTGTAAGTAAACCAGTCAGTAAACCAGTCGGTAAACCAGTCAGTAACTAGTCAGTAAACCAGTCAGTAAACCAGTCAGTAAACCAGTCAGTAACTAGTCAGTACACTAGTCAGTAACTAGTCAGTAAACCAGTCAGTAACTAGTCAGTAACTAGTCAGTAAACCAGTCAGTAACGAGTCAGTAACTAGTCAGTAAACCAGTCAGTAAACCAGTCAGTAACTAGTCAGTAAACCAGTCAGTAAACCAGTCAGTAACCAGTCAGTAACTAGTCAGTAAACCAGTCAGTAAACCAGTCAGTAACCTGTAAGTAAACCAGTCAGTAAACCAGTCGGTAAACCAGTCAGTAAATAGTCAGTAAACCAGTCAGTAAACCAGTCAGTAACCAGTCAGTAACTAGTCAGTAAATCAGTCAGTAAACCAGTCAGTAACCAGTCAGTAAACTAGTCAGTAACTAGTCAGTAAACCAGTCAGTATCTAGTCAGTAAACCAGTCAGTAAACCAGTCAGTAACTAGTCAGTAAACCAGTCAGTAACCTGTAAGTAAACCAGTCAGTAACTAGTCAGTAAACCAGTCAGTAAACAAGTCAGTAACCAGTCAGTAACTAGTCAGTACACCAGTCAGTAACGAGTCAGTAAACCAGTCAGTAAACCAGTCAGTAACCAGTAAGTAACTAGTCAGTAAACCAGTCAGTAAACCAGTCGGTAACCTGTCAGCAAACTAGTCAGTAACAAGTCAGTAACTAGTCAGTAAACCAGTCAGTAACTAGTCAGTAAACCAGTCAGTAAACCAGTCAGTAACGAGTCAGTAAACCAGTCAGTAACGAGTCAGTAAACCAGTCAGTAACCAGTCAGTAAACCAGTCAGTAAACCAGTCAGTAACCAGTCAGTAACCAGTCAGTAAACCAGTCAGTAACGAGTCAGTAAACCAGTCAGTAACCAGTCAGTAAACCAGTCAGTAAACCAGTCAGTAACCTGTAAGTAAACCAGTCAGTAAACCAGTCAGTAAACCAGTCAGTAAACCAGTCAGTAAACAAGTCAGTAACCAGTCAGTAAACCAGTCAGTAAACCAGTCAGTAACTAGTCAGTAAACCAGTCAGTAAACAAGTCAGTAACCAGTCAGTAACTAGTCAGTAACTAGTCAGTAAACCAGTCAGTAACGAGTCAGTATACCAGTCAGTAACGAGTCAGTAAACCAGTCAGTAACTAGTCAGTAAACCAGTCAGTAACGAGTCAGTAAACCAGTCAGTAAACCAGTCAGTAACCAGTCAGTAAACCAGTCAGTAACAAGTCAGTAAACCAGTCAGTAACCAGTCAGTAAACCAGTCAGTAAACCAGTCAGTAACCTGTAAGTAAACCAGTCAGTAAACCAGTCAGTAACCTGTCAGTAAACCAGTCAGTAACTAGTCAGTAAACCAGTCAGTAAACAATTCAGTAACCAGTCAGTAACTAGTCAGTAAACCAGTCAGTAAACCAGTCAGTAACCAGTCAGTAAACTAGTCAGTAACTAGTCAGTAAACCAGTCAGTATCTAGTCAGTAAACCAGTCAGTAACCTGTAAGTAAACCAGTCAGTAACTAGTCAGTAAACCAGTCAGTAAACAAGTCAGTAACCAGTCAGTAACTAGTCAGTACACCAGTCAGTAACGAGTCAGTAAACCAGTCAGTAAACCAGTCAGTAACCAGTCAGTAACTAGTCAGTAAACCAGTCAGTAAACCAGTCAGTAACCTGTCAGTAAACCAGTCAGTAAATCAGTCAGTAACCAGTCAGTAAACCAGTCAGTAACCTGTCAGTAAACTAGTCAGTAACTTGTCAGTAAACCAGTCAGTAACGAGTCAGTAACTAGTCAGCAAACCAGTCAGTAACGAGTCAGTAACTAGTCAGCAAACTAGTCAGTAACGAGTCAGTAACGAGTCAGTAACTAGTCAGCAAACTAGTCAGTAACGAGTCAGTAACTAGTCAGTAAACCAGTCAGTAACTAGTCAGTACCTTCTGTTTGAAGGGCCAGGGCAACAGGGCGTCGTACTCGCCCCTCATCACCACGAAAAACAGTGACAGGTGCGTCCCCTTTCCCATGCCATCTCCGTTTAGGTAGACGCGGGCGCACATCTTGTACCCGAAGTATCCGGTGTAAAACGGCTGTGAGTAGAGCGACAGTGTCTTCGCCGCCACCGCTTCCTGTTTCCGTCTCTTGTAGTCACGGATCTTCCAAATTAGAGTCCCGTTGTAACTCGCCGTCTCTAGCACCTGGAACCGCAGGTCCATGTCGGCCAATCGGATCTCGTGGACACTCAGCATGTCGTCATGTCTATTCAGCTGAGTCTCCAGGGATGCTGCAGAGATCAATATACATTATTCCCCAGTCCGTATACCCCGACAACAAGTCCCTAGACCTCTACAACAAGTCCCTAGACCCCTACAACAAGTCCCTAGACCTCTACAACAAGTCCCTAGACCCCTACAACAAGTCCCTAGACCTCTACAACAAGTCCCTAGACCCCTACAACAAGTCCCTAGACCTCTACAACAAGTCCGTATACCCCGACAACAAGTCCCTAGACCTCTACAACAAGTCCCTAGACCCCTACAACAAGTCCCTAGACCTCTACAACAAGTCCCTAGACCCCTACAACAAGTCCCTAGACCTCTACAACAAGTCCCTAGACCCCTACAACAAGTCCCTAGACCTCTACAACAAGTCCCTATACCCCGACAACAAGTCCCTAGACCTCTACAACAAGTCCCTAGACCTCTACAACAAGTCCCTAGACCTCTACAACAAGTCCCTAGACCCCTACAACAAGTCCCTAGACCTCTACAACAAGTCCCTAGACCTCTACAACAAGTCCCTATACCCCGACAACAAGTCCCTAGACCCTTACAACAAGTCCCTAGACCTCTACAACAAGTCCCTATACCCCTACAACAAGTCCCTAGACCTCTACAACAAGTCCTTAGACCTCTACAACAAGTCCTTAGACCTCTACAACAAGTCCCTAGACCCCTACAACAAGACCCTAGACCCCTACAACAAGTCCCTAGACCCATACAACAAGTCCCTAGACCTCTACAACAAGTCCCTAGACCCCTACAACAAGTCCCTAGACCTCTACAACAAGTCCCTAGACCTCTACAACAAGTCCCTAGACCTCTACAACAAGTCCCTAGACCTCTACAACAAGTCCCTATACCCCGACAACAAGTCCCTAGACCCCTACAACAAGTCCCTAGACCTCTACAACAAGTCCCTATACCCCTACAACAAGTCCCTAGACCTCTACAACAAGTCCCTAGACCCCTACAACAAGACCCTAGACCCCTACAACAAGTCCCTAGACCCCTACAAGTCCCTAGACCCCTACAACAAGTCCCTAGACCCATACAACAAGTCCCTAGACCTCTACAACAAGTCCCTAGACCTCTACAACAAGTCCCTAGACCCCTACAACAAGTCCCTAGACCTCTACAACAAGACCCTAGACCCCTACAACAAGTCCCTAGACCCCTACAAGTCCCTAGACCCCTACAACAACTCCCTAGACCTCTACAACAAGTCCCTAGACCCCTACAACAAGTCCCTAGACCCATACAACAAGTCCCTAGACCTCTACAACAAGTCCCTAGACCCCTACAACAAGTCCCTAGACCTCTACAACTCCCTAGACCTCTACAACTAGTCCCTAGACCCCTATAAGTCCCTAGACCACTACAACAAGTCCCTAGACCTCTACAACAAGTCCCTAGACCCCTACAACAAGATCCTAGACCCCTACAACAAGTCCCTAGACCCATACAACAAGTCCCTAGACCTCTACAACAAGTCCCTAGACCCCTACAACAAGTCCCTAGACCCCTACAACAAGTCCCTAGACCTCTACAACAAGTCCCTAGACCCATACAACTAGTCCCTAGACCCCTGCAACTAGTCCTCAGACCTCTATAACAAGTCCCTAGACCTCTACAACTAGTCCCCAGACCTCTGCAACTAGTCCTCAGACCTCTACAACTAGTCCCTAGACCTCTACAACAAGTCCTTAGACCCCTGCAACTAGTCCCCAGACCTCTACAACTAATCCCTAGACCTCAACAACTAGTCCCTAGACCCCTACAACTAGTCCCCAGACCTCTACAACAATTCCCTAGACCCCTACAACAAGTCCTCAGACCTCTACAACTAATCCCTAGACCTCTACAACTAGTCCCTAGACCCCTACAACTAGTCCCCAGACCTCTACAACAAGTCCTCAGACCTCTACAACTAATCCCTAGACCTCTACAACTAGTCCCTAGACCCCTACAACTAGTCCCCAGACCTCTACAACTAGTCCCCAGACCTCTACAACTAGTCCCCAGACCTCTACAACTAGTCCCTAGACCCCTACAACTAGTCCCCAGACCTCTACAACTAGTCCCCAGACCTCTACAACTAGTCCCCAGACCTCTACAACTAGTCCCTATACCTCTACAACTAGTCCCTATACCTCTACAACTAGTCCCTAGACCTCTACAACAAGACCCTAGACCCCTACAACTAGTCCCCAGACCTCTACTACTAGTCCCCAGACCTCTGCAACTAGTCCCCTGACCTCTACAACTAGTCCCTAGACCTCTACAACAAGACCCTAGACCCCTACAACTAGTCCCCAGACCTCTACTACTAGTCCCCAGACCTCTGCAACTAGTCCCTAGACCTCTGCAACTAGTCCCCAGACCTCTGCAACTAGTCCCCAGACCTCTACTACTAGTCCCCAGACCTCTGCAACTAGTCCCCTGACCTCTACAACTAGTCTCCAGACCCATCCCCAGTGTGTGTGTTCTGACCCAGAGTGTGCGTTGTGGACCCAGTCCCGCTGCGTCCCCCTTGTTCCAGAGTGTTCAGTCTGGTCCGGACGTTCTCCAGTGTTCCTCTCAGGTTCTCCACCTCATCTCTGAGCACACGGAGAGAACGAAGCTCCAGCTCCACCTCCAGGAGCTTCTCTGAGTGAGAGCTCATCAGTTTCTACAGGAAGAGAGACATGATCCAGGTTCAGAGGAGGGACAGGTTGAGAGTTCAGAGGGGGGACAGAGGATTAAAGTATTACCTGCATGGTGGCCAGTTTCTGCTCCATCTGACGGTTCTTCTCTCTCAGCTCGTCACTCTGGTTCTCCAGTTCAGACAGTCGACTGCTGAGAGCAGGAAGCACCTTATACCTCTCCAACAGCTCCCCTTTAATGTCCTCCACCTGGAAGACACTCACCGATCAGTCACACTGGACCGCTACAACTGGTCCCCAGACCTCTACAACTGGTCCCCAACTGGTCCTCAGACCTCTACAACTGGTCCCCAACTGGTCCTCAGACCTCTACAACTGGTCCCCAACTGGTCCCCAGACCTCTACAACTGGTCCCCAACTGGTCCCCAGACCTCTGCAACTAGTCCCCAACTTGTCCCCAGACCTCTGCAACTAGTCCTAAACTAGTCCCTAGACATCTACAACTAGTCCCCAGACCTCTGCAACTAGTCCCCAGACCTCTACAACTAGTCCCCAGACCTCTACAACTAGTCCCCAGACCTCTGCAACTAGTCCCCAGACATCTACAACTAGTCCCCAGACCTCTGCAACTAGTCCCCAGACCTCTGCAACTAGTCCCCAGACCTCTGCAACTAGTCCCCAGACATCTACAACTAGTCCCCAGACCTCTGCAACAGGGTCCCCAGACATCTACAACTAGTCCCCAGACCTCTACAACAGGGTCCCCAGACATCTACAACTAGTCCCCAGACCTCTTCAACTAGTCCCCAGACCTCTTCAACTAGTCCCCAGACCTCTACAACTAGTCCCCAGACATCTACAACTAGTCCCCAGACCTCTTCAACTAGTCCCCAGACCTCTGCAACTAGTCCCCAGACCTCTACAACTAGTCCCCAGACCTCTACAACTAGTCCCCAGACCTCTGCAACTAGTCCCCAACTAGTCCCAAGACCTCTACAATTTGTCCCCAGACCTCTACAATTTGTCCCCAGACCTCTTCAACTAGTCCCCAACTGGTCCCCAGAACTCTACAACTGGTCCCCAACTGATCCCCAGACCTCTACAACTAGTCCCCAAATAGTCCCCAGACCTCTACAATTTGTCCCCAGACCTCTACAACTGGTCCCCAACTGGTCCCCAGACCTCTACAACTGGTCCCCAACTAGTGCCCAGACCTCTACAATTTGTCCCCAGACCTCTACAATTTGTCCCCAGACCTCTACAACTGGTCCCCAAATAGTCCCCAGACCTCTACAATTTGTCCCCAGACCTCTACAACTGGTCCCCAACTGGTCCCCAGACCTCTACAACTGGTCCCCAACTAGTGCCCAGACCTCTACAATTTGTCCCCAGACCTCTACAATTTGTCCCCAGACCTCTACAACTGGTCCCCAAATAGTCCCCAGACCTCTACAATTTGTCCCCAGACCTCTACAACTGGTCCCCAACTAGTCCCCAGACCTCTACAACTAGTCCCCAAGTGGTCCCCAGACCTCTACAACTGGTCCCCAACTAGTCCCCAGACCTCTGCAACTAGTCCCCAACTGGTCCCCAGACCTCTACAACTAGTCCCCAACTGGTCCCCAGACCTCTGCAAATAGTCCCCAACTGGTCCCCAGACCTCTACAACTAGTCCCCAACTGGTCCCCAGACCTCTACAACTAGTCCCCAACTAGTCCCCAGACCTCTGCAACTAGTCCCCAGACCTCTGCAACTAGTCCCCAACTAGTCCCCAGACCTCTACAATTTGTCCCCAGACCTCTACAACTGGTCCCCAACTGGTCCCCAGACCTCTACAACTAGTCCCCAACTAGTCCCCAGACCTCTGCAACTAGTCCCCAGACCTCTGCAACTAGTCCCCAACTAGTCCCCAGACCTCTACAATTTGTCCCCAGACCTCTACAACTGGTCCCCAACTGGTCCCCAGACCTCTACAACTAGTCCCCAACTAGTCCCCAGACCTCTACAATTTGTCCCCAGACCTAGACCTCTGCAACTAATAATATATTGGATTTATATAGCGCTTTAACATAGTCGGGGGGAAAACGGTGTGAGACAGACAGACAGTCCCCAGACCTCTGCAACTAGTCCCTAGACCTCTACAACTAGTCCCCAGACCTCTGCAACTAGTCCCCAGGCCTCTGCAACTAGTCCCCAGAACTCTGCAACTAGTCCCCAGACCTCTGCAACTAGTCCCCAGACCTCTGCAACTAGTCCCCAGAACTCTGCAACTAGTCCCCAGGCCTCTGCAACTAGTCCCCAGAACTCTGCAACTAGTCCCCAGACCTCTGCAACTAGTCCCCAGACCTCTGCAACTAGTCCCCAGGCCTCTGCAACTAGTCCCCAGACATCTACAACTAGTCCCCAGGCCTCTGCAACTAGTCCCCAGACCTCTGCAACTAGTCCCCAGACCTCTGCAACTAGTCCCCAGGCCTCTGCAACTAGTCCCCAGACCTCTTCAACTAGTCCCCAGACCTCTGCAACTAGTCCCCAGACCTCTTCAACTAGTCCCCAGACCTCTGCAACTAGTCCCCAGACCTCTGCAACTAGTCCCCAGAACTCTGCAACTAGTCCCCAGGCCTCTGCAACTAGTCCCCAGAACTCTGCAACTAGTCCCCAGGCCTCTGCAACTAGTCCCCAGACCTCTGCAACTAGTCCCCAGGCCTCTGCAACTAGTCCCCAGACATCTACAACTAGTCCCCAGACCTCTGCAACTAGTCCCCAGGCCTCTGCAACTAGTCCCCAGACCTCTGCAACTCGTCCCCAGGCCTCTGCAACTCGTCCCCAGACCTCTGCAACTAGTCCCCAGGCCTCTGCAACTAGTCCCCAGACATCTACAACTAGTCCCCAGAACTCTGCAACTAGTCCCCAGGCCTCTGCAACTCGTCCCCAGACCTCTGCAACTAGTCCCCAGGCCTCTGCAACTAGTCCCCAGACATCTACAACTAGTCCCCAGACCTCTGCAACTAGTCCCCAGAACTCTGCAACTAGTCCCCAGGCCTCTGCAACTAGTCCCCAGAACTCTGCAACTAGTCCCCAGGCCTCTGCAACTAGTCCCCAGACCTCTGCAACTAGTCCCAAGACATCTACAACTAGTCCCCAGACCTCTGCAACTAGTCCCTAGACCTCTACAACTAGTCCCCAGACGTCTACAACTAGTCCCCAGACCTCTGCAACTAGTCCCCAGAACTCTGCAACTAGTCCCCAGGCCTCTGCAACTAGTCCCCAGAACTCTGCAACTAGTCCCCAGGCCTCTGCAACTAGTCCCCAGACCTCTGCAACTAGTCCCCAGGCCTCTGCAACTAGTCCCCAGACATCTACAACTAGTCCCCAGGCCTCTGCAACTAGTCCCCAGACCTCTGCAACTAGTCCCCAGACCTCTGCAACTAGTCCCCAGGCCTCTGCAACTAGTCCCCAGACCTCTTCAACTAGTCCCCAGACCTCTGCAACTAGTCCCCAGACCTCTTCAACTAGTCCCCAGACCTCTGCAACTAGTCCCCAGACATCTACAACTAGTCCCCAGGCCTCTGCAACTAGTCCCCAGACCTCTGCAACTAGTCCCCAGGCCTCTGCAACTAGTCCCCAGACCTCTTCAACTAGTCCCCAGACCTCTGCAACTAGTCCCCAGACCTCTGCAACTAGTCCCCAGAACTCTGCAACTAGTCCCCAGGCCTCTGCAACTAGTCCCCAGAACTCTGCAACTAGTCCCCAGGCCTCTGCAACTAGTCCCCAGACCTCTGCAACTAGTCCCCAGGCCTCTGCAACTAGTCCCCAGACATCTACAACTAGTCCCCAGACCTCTGCAACTAGTCCCCAGGCCTCTGCAACTAGTCCCCAGACCTCTGCAACTCGTCCCCAGGCCTCTGCAACTCGTCCCCAGACCTCTGCAACTAGTCCCCAGGCCTCTGCAACTAGTCCCCAGACATCTACAACTAGTCTCCAGAACTCTGCAACTAGTCCCCAGGCCTCTGCAACTCGTCCCCAGACCTCTGCAACTAGTCCCCAGGCCTCTGCAACTAGTCCCCAGACATCTACAACTAGTCCCCAGACCTCTGCAACTAGTCCCCAGACCTCTACAATTTGTCCCCAGACCTCTACAATTTGTCCCCAGACCTCTTCAACTAGTCCCCAACTAGTCCCCAGACCTCTACAACTAGTCCCCAGACCTCTCCCCAGACCGCTGCCACGGTTACCTCAGTCTGGTTGCTACGGTTACCTCAGTCTGGTTGCTACGGTTACCTCAGTCTGGTTGCTACGGTTACCTTGTTCTCTAACGTGGAGTTTCTGCTGGCCATCATTCTCAGGTGTTCGGCTGCAAAGGTGGACTCATGTTGCCTCATGTCCTGGTTCAAACCCTGAAACACCAAGAAACACAGTCCACACAGTTGACCCACTGACACAGTGTATACAGTATATATGGTATATATACTACTGTACATACTGTACATAATGTTCATAATGTTCATAATGTACATACTGTACATAATGTTCATAATGTACATACTGTACATACTGCACATAATGTACATACTGTACATACAGCACATACTGTACATAATGTACATACTGCATATGCTGTACATACTGCACATACTGTACATAATGTTCATAATGTACATACTGCATATGCTGTACATACTGCACATAATGTACATACTGCATATGCTGTACATACTGCACATAATGTACATACTGCACATACTGTACATAATGTTCATAATGTACATACTGTATATACTGTACATACAGCACGTAATGTATGTACTACACATACTGTATATACTGTACATACTGCACATAATGCACATAATGTACATACTGCACATACTGTACATAATGTTCATAATGTACATACTGTATATACTGTACATACAGCACGTACTGTATGTACTGCACATAATGTACATTATGTACATACTGTACATACAGCACGTACTGTATGTACTGCACATAATGTACATTATGTACATACTGTACATACAGCACGTACTGTATATACTGTACATACAGCATGTACTGTATGTACTGCACATAATGTACATTATGTACATACTGTACATACAGCACGTACTGTATATACTGTATATACTGTACATACTGTACATACTGCACATAATGTACATTATGTACATACTGTACATACAGCACGTACTGTATATACTGTACATACTGTACATACAGCACGTACTGTATATACTGTATATACTGTACATACTGCACATACTGCACGTAATGCACGTACTGCACGTAATGCACGTACTGCACGTAATGCACGTACTGCACGTAATGCACATACTGCACATAATGTACATACTGCACATAATGTACATACTGCACATACTGCACGTAATGCACATAATGCACATACTGCAGTACTGTACATAATGTACATACTGTACATACTGCACATACTGCACATACTGCAGTACTGTACATACTGTATATACTGTACATAATGGACATACTGGACATACTGGACATACTGGACATAATGTACATACTGGACATAATGTACATAATGCACATACTGCACATACTGCACATACTGCACATACTGCACATAATGCGCATACTGCACATACTGCACATAATGCACATACTGCACATAATGCACATACTGCACATACTGCACATAATGCGCATACTGCACATACTGCACATAATGTACATACTGCACATACTGCACATACTGCACATAATGCGCATACTGCACATACTGCACATAATGCACATACTGCACATACTGCACATACTGCACATAATGCACATACTGCACATACTGCACATACTGCACATAATGCGCATACTGCACATACTGCACATACTGCACATAATGTACATACTGCACATAATGTACATACTGCACATAATGTACATACTGCACATACTGTATATACTGTACATACTGCATATACTGTACATGATGTACATACTGCACATACTGTATATACTGTACACACTGCACATACTGCATATACTGTAGTACTGTACATACTGCACATACTGCATATACTGTAGTACTGTACATACTGTACATACTGCACATACTGCATATACTGTAGTACTGTACATACTGTACATACTGCACATACTGCATATACTGTAGTACTGTACATACTGTACATACTGCACATACTGTACATAATGCACATACTGCACATACTGTAGTACTGTACCTACTGTACATAATGCACATACTGCAGTACTGTACATACTGTATATACTGTACATAATGCACATACTGCATATACTGTAGTACTGTACATACTGTACATACTGAAGTACTGCACATACTGTACATACTGTACATACTGTAGTACTGTGTAGTTACCTTGAAGGTACAGCCGTAGCAGTGGAACTGACAGCTCACCTGAGCTTTGGGACAGTCGTGTTGGTGACTGGACAGCTGAAACACAGAACCAACCAATCAGAGTCAGTCATTAAACAGCTGAAACACAGAACCAGAACTGGACCAGTACCTCGCTCCGGGGAAGGGAGGAGAAGGAGCAGTGGTTTGGACACGACACCGGGAACGCTGGACACACCGTCTCTTTGTGCTTCTGAAAACAGACACTTTATGTTAGTCCCTAGACCTCTACAACTAGTCCCTAGACCTCTACAACTAGTCCCTAGACCTCTACGACTAGTCCCTAGACCTCTACGACTAGTCCCTAGACCTCTAAAACTAGTCCCTAGACCTCTACAACTAGTCCCTAGACATCTACAACTAGTCCCCAGACCTCTACATATAGTCCCCAGACCTCTACAACTAGTCCCCAGACCTGTACAACTAGTCCCCAGACCTCTTCAACTAGTCCCTAGACCTCTTCAACTAGTCCCGAGACCTCTACAACTAGTCCCTAGACCTCTACAACTAGTCCCCAGACCTCTAAAACTAGTCCCGAGACATCTACAACTAGTCCCTAGACCTCTACAACTAGTCCCCAGACCTCTTCAACTAGTCCCCAGACCTCTTCAACTAGTCCCCAGACCTCTACGACTAGTCCCCAGACCTCTACAACTAGTCCCTAGACCTCTTCAACTAGTCCCAAGACCTCTTCAACTAGTCCCTAGACCTCGTCAACTAGTCCCCAGACCTCTACAACTAGTCCCTAGACCTCTTCAACTAGTCCCCAGACCTCTACAACTAGTCCCCAGACATCTACAACTAGTCCCTAGTCCTCTTCAACTAGTCCCCAGACCTCTACAACTAGTCCCCAACTAGTCCCCAGACCTCTACAACTAGTCCCAAGAACTGAAGCTGGTCTAACTGCCCGTTGGTCAGCAGTGATGTCATGAAGTACCGGCAGGTCAGTCAGGGGCATCTTGGTCGTGCAGAACTCGCAGCTGGTCTCTCTGTGTTTACATTTCCAGCTCAGGTGGTCGGGGATCTCTTTCCTCATCATTCGTTCTTTACATTTACCCAACGGACAGGGAACCTCGAAGAAGGGACACACATTCAGGTGGTCCTACAGACAGACAAGTGAGAGACACATTATATAGCACGCCCTACAGCCAATCAGAGAGCAGGACTGTCTGTTGCCGGGTGACTCACAGGTATCTGCTGCAGACTCATCTGCTCCTGACACCCGTTATTTTCACTGCGACAGTAAACCTTCAGCGCCATGATCTCCCGTTGGCAGCAAACGTCTCTGAAGATCTGAAACATAAACAACGAGAGCTTTAGCGACCGACTAATAATCAATCAATAATTAATGACAACTTGATCTCTGCTGTGATGTCACTTCCTGCCCACCTTGTCTTTGAACAGAGGCTCCATGTCAGCCGGACATACCGGGTTGGGATGACTGCAGGAGGACAGAGGACAGAGCGTTACTGATTCAGCTGAAGACACAACTGCTGGTCAGGCCACCGACGGGCGAGAGCCTGACATCATTCACACCTGGGAACGTATCACTTATAAACAAAGAGACGAGAGACGAGAATTCAGAGACGAGACTTTGTTTTGTTTTAAACAGGACATGAGAAAGTTCTAGCGAGGGTTGTTGACGTGTCGTATGAATGGTGTTCTTTAGTCTGCGATAGAATAGATGAGCAACGACGAGGGAGACGCCGTAGTCCTGGCAGATCTCAAACACCTGGACGAGCACCTTGACAGGCACGCAGAGCGAGGACCTGAACAAGCACCTGAACGAGCACCTGGACCGCCTCCCTGGTGCTGTAAAGGAGCTGCTGCTGCCATGTTTGCAGAGAATGAGACGCAGTAGTCCTGACAGGAGATCTCAAACACCTGGACGAGCACCCGGACGGGCACCTGGAAGGGCACCTGGACAAGCACCTGGACGAGCACCTGGACGAGCACCCGGACGAGCACCCGGAAGGGCACCCGGAAGGGCACCCGGAAGGGCACCTGGACGAGCACCTGGACGAGCACCCGGACGAGCACCTGGAAGGGCACAAGGACGAGCAGCTGGACAAGCACCTGGACGGGCACAAGGACGAGCACCTGGACGGGCACCCGGACGAGCACCTGGACGAGCACCTGGACGGGCACCTGGACGAGCACCTGGACGGGGACCTGGACGAGCACCTGGAAGGGCACCTGGATGGGCACCTGGACAAGCACCTGGACGGGCACAAGGACGAGCACCTGGACGGGCAAAGGACGAGCACCTGGACGGGCACCAGGACGAGCACCTGGACGGGCAAAAGGAAGAGCACCTGGACGGGCACAAGGACGAGCAAAAGGACGAGCACCTGGACGAGCACCAGGACGAGCACCTGGACGGGCAAAAGGAAGAGCACCTGGACGAGCACCAGGACAAGCACTTGGACGGGCAAAAGGACGAGCACCTGGACGAGCACCAGGACAAGCACCTGGACGGGCAAAAGGACGAGCACCTGGACGAGCACCAGGACGAGCACCTGGACGAGCACATGGACGAGTACCTGGACGAGTACCTGGATGGGCACCTGGACGAGCACGAGGACGGAGAAGAAGAGATGGACGCCGAGCGTCCTGGTGAGAACGGAGAAGAGGAGACGGACACCGGGCGTCCTGGTGAGGACGGAGAAGAGGAGACGGACACCAAGAGTTCTGGTGAGGACGGAGAAGAGGAGACGGACACCGGGCGTCCTGGTGAGGACAGACACACACACACACACACCTGGAGACCACTTTCTGTCCACCTGTCTTTGTCTTTGTCTCACCTGAGGACGTCGTTGATGCAGCTCTGACAGAAGCGGTGTCCACACTCGGTCTGGCGGGGCTGACACAGGACCAGCCTGCAGGCCTCGCAGCAGTACTTGGCTTCTGGAGTCTCTACGAAGTCGTCTCTGAATCCTCCGTGAAGAGGCAGGAAACCTGCAGGGACACCTGAGGACACAGAGACACACCTGAGTTCAGCTGGACACAGAGACACACTCAGATGATTGGTCCTGTAGCCAGTTAATGAACACAGCTGTGGGCCAATCACAGTGCAGCGCTGGGCCCAGCTGATGATGATGTGGGTGTTTACCTTGTGAAGCGGCGGGGTCACTCGGAGGCCAGGGATTGGCTTGACGGTGAGAGGGCAGGGCCACTGAGAGGGGCGTGGTCAGGGAGGGCGCCACCTGCTGGAGGGGAATCTGCACCTCCCTCCCGTCAGCACTCCTCCCCGCTGACATGACCTGAGGGGGGAGGAGGGAGGAGTTAATGACGCTGTCTGCACATGCTCAGTGGAGCCCAGCAGAGGGGCGGGGCCCAGCAGAGGGGCGGGGCCCAGCAGAGGGGCGGGGCCCAGCAGAGGGGCGGGGCCATCCGGACTCCCGGAGGGGCGTCCAGTCGTTGGTTAGCCTCCAGCTAACAACATTTAGACCTGCAACTTTAGCCCGCAACCAAGTCATGAAACAGAACATGAGGTGAACAAAGTCGTCGTAGGGATCGGAGGGGTCGTCTTTAGGGGTGGTAGGGGTCGTCGTAGGGGTCGTAGGGGTCGTCGTAGGGGTCGTCGTAGGGGTCGTAGTAGGGGTCGTTTTAGGGATCGTATGGGTCGTCGTAGGGGTCGTAGGGGTCGTTGTAGGGGTTGTAGGGATCGTAGGGGTCATAGGGGTCGTCGTAGGGGTCGTAGTAGGGGTCGTTTTAGGGATCGTATGGGTCGTCGTAGGGGTCGTCGTAGGGGTCGTCGTAGGGGTCGTTTTAGGGGTCGTCGTAGGGGTCGTCGTAGGGGTTGTAGGGGTCGTCGTAGGGGTCGTAGGGGTCGTCGTAGGGGTCGTCGTAGGGGTTGTAGGGGTCATAGGGGTCATCGTAGGGGTTGTAGGGGTCGTAGGGTTCGGCTAATCTGGTACATAAATAGATCATTTAATTCATAATAAAATAAAATAAAGACATGTGGTCAGATAGTAAACAGCAGATTAACATTTAAATGAAGAAGAATAAAATGACTCGTCTGTTCAGTAATAATAACTGCCCCTTTAATGATCCTGATCTGATCCTCTGAGTTTGATTCCTCAGGTCTGATTGATTATGATCTGATCTCTGAGTTTGATTCCTCAGGTCTGATTGATTATGATCTGATCTCTTGAGCTTGATTCCTCAGGTCTGATTGATTATGATCTGATCCTCTGAGTTTGATTCCTCAGGTCTGATCCTGATCTGATCCTCTGAGTTTGATTCCTCAGGTCTGATTGATTATGATCTGATCTCTGAGTTTGATTCCTCAGGTCTGATTGATTATGATCTGATCTCTGAGTTTGATTCCTCAGGTCTGATTGATTATGATCTGATCCTCTGCGTTTGATTCCTCAGGTCTGATTGATTATGATCTGATCTCTGAGTTTGATTCCTCAGGTCTGATTGATTATGATCTGATCTCTGAGTTTGATTCCTCAGGTCTGATTGATTATGATCTGATCTCTTGAGCTTGATTCCTCAGGTCTGATTGATTATGATCTGATCCTCTGAGTTTGATTCCTCAGGTCTGATTGATTATGATCTGATCCTCTGAGTTTGATTCCTCAGGTCTGATCCTGATCTGATCTCTGAGTTTGATTCCTCAGGTCTGATTGATTATGATCTGATCTCTTGAGCTTGATTCCTCAGGTCTGATTGATTATGATCTGATCCTCTGAGTTTGATTCCTCAGGTCTGATCCTGATCTGATCCTCTGAGTTTGATTCCTCAGGTCTGATTGATTATGATCTGATCTCTGAGTTTGATTCCTCAGGTCTGATCCTGATCTGATCCTCTGAGTTTGATTCCTCAGGTCTGATCCTGATCTGATCCTCTGAGTTTGATTCCTCAGGTCTGATTGATTATGATCTGATCCTCTGAGTTTGATTCCTCAGGTCTGATTGATTATGATCTGATCCTCTGAGTTTGATTCCTCAGGTCTGATTGATTATGATCTGATCCTCTGAGTTTGATTCCTCAGGTCTGATTGATTATGATCTGATCCTCTGAGTTTGATTCCTCAGGTCTGATTGATTATGATCTGATCTCTGAGTTTGATTCCTCAGGTCTGATTGATTATGATCTGATCTCTGAGTTTGATTCCTCAGGTCTGATCCTGATCTGATCCTCTGAGTTTGATTCCTCAGGTCTGATCCTGATCTGATCCTCTGAGTTTGATTCCTCAGGTCTGATTGATTATGATCTGATCCTCTGAGTTTGATTCCTCAGGTCTGATTGATTATGATCTGATCCTCTGAGTTTGATTCCTCAGGTCTGATTGATTATGATCTGATCCTCTGAGTTTGATTCCTCAGGTCTGATCCTGATCTGATCCTCTGAGTTTGATTCCTCAGGTCTGATTGATCAGTTATAAACACACTGATGCTAATGCTAACACTGTTAGCTCCTCTAGCTTCTTGTTTCTCTGTTCAATAGATTATTTTAGTGTAAACTCGCACACGCGCACACACACACACGCGCACACGCACACGGCTAGCTGTAGCATCTGTTGTGTAGAGCTAACATGTTGTTCTATCAGCCCTGTGAGGTTCTACTGAGGTTCTACTGAGGCTCTACTGAGGCTCTAGTGAGGCTCTACTGAGGTTCTACTGAGGCTCTACTGAGGTTCTACTGAGGCTCTAGTGAGGCTCTACTGAGGTTCTACTGAGGCTCTAGTGAGGCTCTACTGAGGTTCTACTGAGGTTCTACTGAGGCTCTACTGAGGCTCTACTGAGGCTCTACTGAGGCTCTAGTGAGGTTCTACTGAGGTTCTAGTGAGGCTCTACTGAGGTTCTAGTGAGGCTCTACTGAGGTTCTACTGAGGTTCTACTGAGGCTCTACTGAGGCTCTAGTGAGGCTCTACTGAGGTTCTAGTGAGGCTCTACTGAGGTTCTACTGAGGTTCTACTGAGGCTCTACTGAGGCTCTACTGAGGCTCTAGTGAGGTTCTACTGAGGTTCTAGTGAGGCTCTACTGAGGTTCTACTGAGGCTCTACTGAGGTTCTACTGAGGTTCTACTGAGGCTCTACTGAGGTTCTACTGAGGCTCTACTGAGGCTCTACTGAGGTTCTACTGAGGCTCTACTGAGGCTCTACTGAGGTTCTACTGAGGCTCTACTGAGGCTCTACTGAGGTTCTACTGAGGCTCTACTGAGGCTCTACTGAGGCTCTACTGAGGCTCTAGTGAGGCTCTACTGAGGTTCTAGTGGGTTCTAGTGGGTGTGGGACTCACATGAATCTCCTCCGCGGTCCACAGCTCAGCAGCTCGTCGGCTCGGCTCCTCTCCGGGATTCAAACCGTCAACCTGCCGCTGCCGCTGAGCCTCCGGGCCTCAGGCGGACTCCTCATGGTCCGGGTTCAGGTTCGGGTTCGGGTTCGGGTTCAGGGCTCTCCGGTTCTGTCGGTTCTGTCGGTTGTGTGTCAGTGAGAGAGGAATCTCTGGGATCAGTTCAGATCCAGCGGAGAGAAACTGATCACACTGGAAACCCCCTCCGCTGCTTCCGCCCAGGAAATCCCCCAAAGAACCAGAGACAGATCCGACCAGCAGAGGGCGCTGTCTGTCTGCTGTCTACTGCAGAGACAGATCCGACCAGCAGGGGGCGCTGTCTGTCTGCTGTCTACTGCAGAGACAGATCCGACCAGCAGGGGGCGCTGTCTGTCTGCTGTCTACTGCAGAGACAGATCCGACCAGCAGGTATATGTATGTATATATATATATTTATCTACTGCAGGCTGCAGTAGATAAATATATATATATACATACATAATTATTTATATGTATATATAATTATATACATATAAATCATTATATATATGATTTATATATAATTATATATAAATAATAACGTATATATATTTATAATATATATAATTATAAATATACATTATATATATTTATATTATATATAATTATTTATATATATGATTATATATAAATAATTACGTATATATAATTATATATAAATAATTACATATATATATATTTATATACAATTATATATTTATAATATATAAATATATATATTATAAATATATATATTTATATATAAATATATATATAAATATATATATTTATATATAAATATATATATTTATATATAATTATATATATATAAATATATATATTTATATGTATATAATTATATATAATTATATATATAAATATATATATCTATATATATTTATATATTATATATAATTATATATAAATATATATATTTATATATATAATTATATATATATATATAATCTGTTTTCATGTGTTTGAGTAGAGACAGAAGAGCAACAGAATGATTTATTGATGAACTTTGGTTTTATTGTCACGCCCCCCCGACCTGAGTGACATCATCAAACATGGCCGCCCCTCCAGAGATTAAAAACACGAAACATTGTTACAATAAAAAAACAGGCCCCGCCCCCTTTTGATTGACAGGTCAGGTCTGGCTTTTGATTGGTCCAGAGAGAGCAGTGATGTCGGGTTCATGATGGATCAAACCTCATACCCGACCAATAAGAGTCCAGCACACAGGAAATAGAAATAAAATAGAAATAAAAATAGAAATCAACTCATGATGACATCATAAAACTAGAGGGGCGGAGTCAGAGAGTCAGGAGGCCAGAGGCTTCTGGGAGTCTACCGGAGAGGACGAGTCCTGCAGAGAGTAGAAACACAGTAGAGTTACTACACAGTAGAAACACAGTAGAGTCACAGACATCACAGTTACACTGGAAGGTGTGAAAGATGTCTGAACCTACATCACAGTTACACTGGAAGGTGTGAAAGACGTCTGATCCTACATCAGTTACACTGGAAGGTGTGAAAGACGTCTGATCCTACATCAGTTACACTGGAAGGTGTGAAAGACGTCTGAACCTACATCAGTTACACTGGAAGGTGTGAAAGACGTCTGAACCTACATCACAGTTACACTGGAAGGTGTGAAAGACGTCTGAACCTACATCACAGTTACACTGGAAGGTGTGAAAGACGTCTGATCCTACATCACAGTTACACTGGAAGGTGTGAAAGATGTCTGAACCTACATCACAGTTACACTGGAAGGTGTGAAAGACGTCTGAACCTACATCACAGTTACACTGGAAGGTGTGAAAGACGTCTGATCCTACATCAGTTACACTGGAAGGTGTGAAAGACGTCTGAACCTACATCACAGTTACACTGGAAGGTGTGAAAGACGTCTGAACCTACATCACAGTTACACTGGAAGGTGTGAAAGACGTCTGAACCTACATCACAGTTACACTGGAAGGTGTGAAAGACGTCTGAACCTACATCACAGTTACACTGGAAGGTGTGAAAGACGTCTGATCCTACATCACAGTTACACTGGAAGGTGTGAAAGACGTCTGAACCTACATCACAGTTACACTGGAAGGTGTGAAAGACGTCTGATCCTACATCACAGTTACACTGGAAGGTGTGAAAGACGTCTGATCCTACATCACAGTTACACTGGAAGGTGTGAAAGACGTCTGATCCTACATCAGTTACACTGGAAGGTGTGAAAGACGTCTGAACCTACATCACAGTTACACTGGAAGGTGTGAAAGACGTCTGATCCTACATCAGTTACACTGGAAGGTGTGAAAGACGTCTGATCCTACATCAGTTACACTGGAAGGTGTGAAAGACGTCTGATCCTACATCAGTTACACTGGAAGGTGTGAAAGACGTCTGATCCTACATCAGTTACACTGGAAGGTGTGAAAGACGTCTGATCCTACATCAGTTACACTGGAAGGTGTGAAAGACGTCTGATCCTACATCACAGTTACACTGGAAGGTGTGAAAGACGTCTGATCCTACATCACAGTTACACTGGAAGGTGTGAAAGATGTCTGAACCTACATCACAGTTACACTGGAAGGTGTGAAAGACGTCTGAGCCTACATCACAGTTACACTGGAAGGTGTGAAAGATGTCTGAACCTACATCACAGTTACACTGGAAGGTGTGAAAGACGTCTGAACCTACATCAGTTACACTGGAAGGTGTGAAAGACGTCTGATCCTACATCAGTTACACTGGAAGGTGTGAAAGACGTCTGAACCTACATCACAGTTACACTGGAAGGTGTGAAAGACGTCTGAACCTACATCACAGTTACACTGGAAGGTGTGAAAGACGTCTGATCCTACATCAGTTACACTGGAAGGTGTGAAAGACGTCTGATCCTACATCAGTTACACTGGAAGGTGTGAAAGACGTCTGATCCTACATCAGTTACACTGGAAGGTGTGAAAGACGTCTGATCCTACATCAGTTACACTGGAAGGTGTGAAAGACGTCTGATCCTACATCAGTTACACTGGAAGGTGTGAAAGACGTCTGAACCTACATCACAGTTACACTGGAAGGTGTGAAAGACGTCTGATCCTACATCACAGTTACACTGGAAGGTGTGAAAGACGTCTGATCCTACATCACAGTTACACTGGAAGGTGTGAAAGACGTCTGATCCTACATCAGTTACACTGGAAGGTGTGAAAGACGTCTGATCCTACATCAGTTACACTGGAAGGTGTGAAAGACGTCTGAACCTACATCACAGTTACACTGGAAGGTGTGAAAGACGTCTGATCCTACATCAGTTACACTGGAAGGTGTGAAAGATGTCTGAACCTACATCACAGTTACACTGGAAGGTGTGAAAGATGTCTGAACCTACATCACAGTTACACTGGAAGGTGTGAAAGACGTCTGATCCTACATCAGTTACACTGGAAGGTGTGAAAGACGTCTGATCCTACATCAGTTACACTGGAAGGTGTGAAAGACGTCTGAACCTACATCACAGTTACACTGGAAGGTGTGAAAGACGTCTGAACCTACATCACAGTTACACTGGAAGGTGTGAAAGACGTCTGAACCTACATCAGTTACACTGGAAGGTGTGAAAGACGTCTGAACCTACATCACAGTTACACTGGAAGGTGTGAAAGATGTCTGAGCGCAGGTGTTTATTAAAAGAATCAGCTTCCATCATCAATCACACAGAGTTAGAGCAGACAGAGAGGATTCTGGGATTTGTAGTAAACAAGAACATTTGTCCTCACCTCCTTTGTCTCCCTGGCAGTGACCTCCTCCTCCTCCTCAGCAGGACACTCCTCCATCTTGTCCTCCATCTTGTCCTCCTCTAGCCCTCCCCCGTCTCCCCCCTCCATCCCGTGTTCGGCCTCCCACTCCTGAAGAACCTCGTCCAGGTTAAACCTCCGTCTGTAGTTCACCAGGAAGTTCTTCACCTGAACCACCGACTTGTTACCAATCACATCTGAAATCGCCTGGAAGTCCCGCCCGTACTTCCTGATGGCTGCATGTCATTGGACGAGAGGGAGAGAGTCACTGACAGAAGTTTAATTAAAGTGATCAAGGATTAATTAATACAGGTGTGTCAGTTCACCTGGTTACAGGTAGTTAAGGTGCGTCAGTTCACCTGGTTACAGGTAGTTAAGGTGCGTCAGTTCACCTGGTTACAGGTAGTTCAGGTGTCTCAGTTCACCTGGTTACAGGTAGTTCAGGTGCGTCAGTTCACCTGGTTACAGGTAGTTCAAGTGCGTCAGTTCACCTGGTTACAGGTAGTTCAAGTGCGTCAGTTCACCTGGTTACAGGTATTTCAGGTGTCTCAGTTCAGTTTCAGGTAGTTCAGGTGTTACCTTGTACAGCCAGCAGCTGCTCCTCTGTGGTCCAACGAGTGTTAAACTTCTGATTCACCTAAAACAAAAAACAACATGAAGACACAAAGAGAAACCAACAGGCAACCAGCAACACCAATAGACAACCAGCAACACCAACAGACAACCAGCAACACCAACAGACAACCAACACCAACAGGCAACCAGCAACACCAATAGACAACCAACACCAACAGGCAACCAACAACACCAATAGACAACCAGCAACATCAACAGGCAACCAGCAACACCAACAGACAACCAACACCAACAGGCAACCAGCAACACCAATAGACAACCAGCAACATCGACAGGCAACCAGCAACACCAACAGACACAACCAACATCAACCAGCAACACCAACAGACAACCAACACCAACAGGCAACCAGCAACACCAATAGACAACCAGAAACATCAACAGGCAACCAGCAACACCAATAGACAACCAACAACATCAAAAGGCAACCTGCAACACCAATAGACAACCAGCAACATCAACAGGCAACCAGCAACACCAATAGACAACCAACATCAACAGGCAATCAGCAACACCAACAGACAACCAACATCAACAGGCAACCAGTAACGGACAACCAGCAACAGCAAAAGGCAACCAGCAACTGACAACCAGCTGCATCAACAGGCAACCAGCAACACCAACAGACAACCAGCAAGACCAACAGGCAACCAGCAACAGCAACAGACAACCAGCAACACCAACGGATAACCAGCAACAAGTGCTGCTGTGTCTCTGTGTTGTCTCTGTGTTGCCGTGTCTCTGTGTTGTCGTGTGTCTGTGTTGTCTCTGTGTTGCCGTGTCTCTGTGTTGCCGTGTCTCTGTGTTGTCTCTGTGTTGCCGTGTCTCTGTGTTGTCGTGTCTCTGTGTTGCCGTGTGTCTGTGTTGTTTCTGTGTTGTCGTGTCTCTGTGTTGTCTCTGTGTTGCCGTGTCTCTGTGTTGCCGTGTGTCTGTGTTGTCTCTGTGTTGCCGTGTCTCTGTGTTGTCGTGTCTCTGTGTTGCCGTGGTTACCTCAGGTTGTCTGAACTCGTCGACTCCTGAGCTGATTTTCTCCTTCAAAGACCCGTTTGACTGTTTAATGCTCTGAATCTGAAACACAGAGAGACAGGTGATCAGAGAGACAGGTGATCAGAGAGACAGGTACCTGTCTCTTGATGGAGACCAGTTGACAGACAGACAGGTGATCAGACAGACAGGTCCCTGTCTATTGATGGAGACCAGTTGACAGACAGACAGGTCATCAGACAGACAGGTACCTGTCTCTTGATGGAGACCAGTTGACAGACAGACAGGTGATCTGACAGACAGGTACCTGTCTCTTGATGGACACCAGTTGACCGTCCAGGTGTCTGATGAGTCCCTGAGCCGACGAAGACGACAGCGAAACGACGTCCTGCTGATTCAGGAACATTCCTCTGGGAGGACGTTTCTTCAGCCGCTGGGACGCCTTACTGCCTGTCTGAGGGACACAGAGACAGACAAGTTACTACTGCCTGTCTGAGGGACACAGAGACAGACAAGTTACTACTGCCTGTCTGAGGGACACAGAGACAGACAAGTTACTACTGCCTGTCTGAGGGACACAGAGACAGACAGACAGACAGGTTACTACCACCGATACAAAGAGACAGACAGGTTACTACCACCCACAGAGAGACAGACAGGTTACTACCACCCACAGAGACAGACAGGTTACTACCACCCACAGAGACAGACAGGTTACTACCACCGATACAAAGAGACAGACAGGTTACTACCACCGATACAGAGAGACAGACAGGTTACTACCACCCACAGAGAGACAGACAGGTTACTACCACCCACAGAGACAGACAGGTTACTACCACCCACAGAGACAGACAGGTTACTACCACCCACAGAGAGACAGACAGGTTACTACTGCCTGTCTGAGGGACACAGAGACAGACAAGTTACTACTGCCTGTCTGAGGGACACAGAGACAGACAGACAGACAGGTTACTACCACCGATACAAAGAGACAGACAGGTTACTACCACCCACAGAGAGACAGACAGGTTACTACCACCCACAGAGACAGACAGGTTACTACCACCCACAGAGACAGACAGGTTACTACCACCGATACAAAGAGACAGACAGGTTACTACCACCGATACAGAGAGACAGACAGGTTACTACCACCCACAGAGAGACAGACAGGTTACTACCACCCACAGAGACAGACAGGTTACTACCACCCACAGAGACAGACAGGTTACTACCACCCACAGAGAGACAGACAGGTTACTACCACCCACAGAGAGACAGACAGGTTACTACCACCCACAGAGACAGACAGGTTACTACCACCCACAGAGAGACAGACAGGTTACTACCACCCACAGAGAGACAGACAGGTTACTACTGCCTGTCTGAGGGACACGGAGACAGACAGGTTACTACCACCTGACTAAGAGAGAGAGACAGACAGGTTACTACCACCTGACTAAGAGAGAGAGACAGACAGGTTACTTCCACCTGACTAAGAGAGAGAGACAGACAGGTTACTACCACCTAACTAAGAGAGAGAGACAGACAGGTTACTACCACCTAACTAAGAGAGAGAGACAGACAGGTTACTACCACCTGACTAAGAGAGAGAGACAGACAGGTTACTACCACCTAACTAAGAGAGAGAGACAGACAGGTTACTACCACCTAACTAAGAGAGAGAGACAGACAGGTTACTACCACCTGACTAAGAGAGAGAGACAGACAGGTTACTACCACCTGACTAAGAGAGAGAGACAGACAGGTGCTATTCAGGTGTTGTTACCTTTAATCCAGAAACTGGTTTGACCTCTGACCTCTCTGATCCAGAACTCACCTGAAACAAGACCAGGAAGTCATTAAAAAAAACAGTCAGTCAACAGTCAGTCAACAGTCAGTCAACAGTCAGTCAACAGTCAGTCAACAGTCAGTCAACAGTCAGTCAACAGTCAGTCAACAGTCAACCAACAGTCAACAGTCAGTCAACAGTCAGTCAACAGTCAGTCAACAGTCAGTCAACAGTCAACCAACAGTCAACAGTCAGTCAACAGTCAGTCAACAGTCAACCAACAGTCAACAGTCAGTCAACAGTCAGTCAACAGTCAACAGTCAGTCAACAGTCAACAGCCAGTCAACAGTCAGTCAACAGTCAGTCAACAGTCAGTCAACAGTCAGTCAACAGTCAACCAACAGTCAACAGTCAGTCAACAGTCAGTCAACAGTCAACCAACAGTCAACAGTCAGTCAACAGTCAGTCAACAGTCAGCAGTCAACAGTCAACAGTCAGTCAACAGTCAACAGTCAGTCAACAGTCAGTCAACAGTCAGTCAACAGTCAGTAAACAGTCAGTCAACAGTCAGTAAACAGTCAACAGTCAGTCAACAGTCAGTCAACAGTCAGTCAACAGTCAGTCAACAGTCAACAGTCAGTCAACAGTCAGTCAACAGTCAGTAAACAGTCAACAGTCAACAGTCAACAGTCAGTCAACAGTCAGTCAACAGTAAACAGTCAGTAAACTGTAAACAGTCAGTCAACAGTAAACAGTCAGTAAACTAAGTAAACAGTAAACAGTCAGTCAACAGTAAACAGTCAGTCAACAGTAAAGAGTAAGTAAACTGTAAACAGTCAGTCAACAGTAAAGAGTAAGTAAACTGTAAACAGTCCGTAAACTGTAAACAGTCAGTCAACAGTAAACAGTCAGTAAACAGTAAACAGTCAGTCAACAGTAAACAGTCAGTCAACAGTAAACAGTCAGCAAACAGTCAGTCAACAGTAAACAGTCAGTAAACTGTAAACAGTCAGTCAACAGTAAGTAAACTGTAAACAGTCAGTAAACATAAACAGTAAGTAAACTGTAAACAGTCAGTCAACAGTAAACAGTAAACAGTAAGTAAACTGTAAACAGTCAGTCAACAGTAAACAGTCAGTCAACAGTAAACAGTAAGTCAACAGTAAACAGTCAGTCAACAGTAAACAGTAAGTAAACTGTAAACAGTCAGTCAACAGTAAACAGTCAGTAAACAGTAAACAGTCAGTAAACAGTAAGTAAACAGTAAACAGTCAGTCAACAGTAAACAGTCAGTAAACAGTCAGTAAACAGTAAGTAAACTGTAAACAGTAAGTAAACTTTAAACAGTCAGTAAACAGTCAGTCAACAGTAAACAGTAAGTAAACTGTAAACAGTAAGTAAACTTTAAACAGTCAGTCAACAGTAAACAGTCAGTCAACAGTAAACAGTAAGTAAACTGTAAACAGTCAGTCAACAGTAGACAGTCAGTCAACAGTAAACAGTAAGTCAACAGTAAACAGTAAGTCAACAGTAAACAGTAAGTAAACTGTAAACAGTCAGTAAACAGTAAACAGTCAGTCAACAGTAAACAGTCAGTAAACAGTCAGTAAACAGTAAACAGTAAGTAAACAGTAAACAGTAAGTAAACAGTAAACACTAAGTAAACAGTAAACACTAAGTAAACTGTAAACAGTAAGTAAACAGTAAACAGTCAGTAAACAGTAAACAGTCAGTAAACAGTAAGTAAACTGTAAACAGTAAGTAAACTGTAAACAGTCAGTCAACAGTAAACAGTAAGTCAACAGTAAACAGTAAGTAAACTGTAAACAGTCAGTAAACAGTAAACAGTAAACAGTCAGTCAACAGTAAACAGTCAGTAAACAGTCAGTAAACAGTAAACAGTAAGTAAACAGTAAACACTAAGTAAACAGTAAACACTAAGTAAACTGTAAACAGTAAGTAAACAGTAAACAGTCAGTAAACAGTAAACAGTCAGTAAACAGTAAGTAAACTGTAAACAGTAAGTAAACTGTAAACAGTCAGTAAACTGTAAACAGTCAGTCAACAGTAAACAGTAAGTAAACAGTAAACAGTCAGTAAACAGTAAACAGTCAGTAAACAGTAAGTAAACTAAACAGTCAGTAAACTTTAAACAGTCAGTCAACAGTAAACAGTAAGTAAACTGTAAACAGTAAGTAAACTTTAAACAGTCAGTCAACAGTAAACAGTCAGTCAACAGTAAACAGTAAGTAAACAGTAAACAGTCAGTCAACAGTAAGTCAACAGTAAACAGTAAGTAAACTGTAAACAGTCAGTAAACAGTAAACAGTCAGTAAACAGTAAACAGTCAGTAAACAGTAAACAGTAAGTAAACAGTAAACACTAAGTAAACTGTAAACAGTCAGTAAACTGTAAACAGTCAGTAAACAGTAAGTAAACTGTAAACAGTAAGTAAACTGTAAACAGTCAGTAAACTGTAAACAGTCAGTAAACAGTAAACAGTAAGTAAACTGTAAACAGTCACTCAACAGTAAACAGTCAGTAAACAGTAAACAGTCAGTAAACAGTAAGTAAACTGTAAAGTCAGTAAACAGTAAGTAAACTGTAAACAGTCAGTCAACAGTAAACAGTCAGTAAACACTAAGTAAACTGTAAACAGTAAGTAAACAGTAAACAGTCAGTAAACAGTAAGTAAACTGTAAACAGTAAGTAAACTGTAAACAGTCAGTAAACAGTAAACAGTTAGTAAACAGTAAACAGTAAGTAAATTGTAAACAGTCACTCAACAGTGATCAGTAGGTTACCTCCTTCTTGTCCTCTTTATTTGGATCAAACTCAGAGTCACTGGGAGGATTCACGTTTCTGTCCTCAACTTCATCGTCGCTGAAACACGTTTAAATTATTATATATTATATTTAAAAACTTCACAGGACACACATTTATACAGGTGTATACAATGTTACCTGTAATGTTACCTGTAGTGTTACCTGTAATGTTACCTGTAATGTTACCTGTAGTGTTACCTGTAGTGTTACCTGTAATGTTACCTGTAATGTTACCTGTAGTGTTACCTGTAGTGTTACCTGTAGTGTTACCCGTAATGTTACCCGTAATGTTACCTGTAATGTTACCTGTAATGTTACCTGTAGTGTTACCTGTAGTGTTACCTGTAGTGTTACCTGTAGTGTTACCCGTAATGTTACCCGTAATGTTACCTGTAATGTTACCTGTAGCGTTACCCGTAATGTTACCCGTAATGTTACCCGTAGTGTTACCTGTAATGTTACCTGTAGTGTTACCTGTAGTGTTACCCGTAATGTTACCCGTAATGTTACCTGTAATGTTACCTGTAGTGTTACCTGTAATGTTACCCGTAATGTTACCTGTAGTGTTACCTGTAGTGTTACCTGTAATGTTACCTGTAATGTTACCTGTAGTGTTACCTGTAATGCTACCTGTAGTGTTACCTGTGCAGGTGTGAGCTCACCTGTCGTCTCTCTCTCTCTTGTGTTTCCGGGTGTGTCGGTCCATCAGACTCGTTTTACTGCGACTTTTCTTCCAGGAGTAATAGAACCGAACCAGACTGGCCATCGACTTGTCAGGCAGCTACACGGAGAGAGACACTCTTTAATTTGAGTATATATACTACTCTGGTCTGTACTGGTCACAGTGATGTAAACAAACTGGTTTCCGTGGTAACGAACCATCTGCTGGATGCGGTGGAAGCTCTTCCCGTGGAAGCTGAAGGCCTGTTCGAACAGGACTCTGTCCTCCACCGTCCACTCGTCAGGAAACGGAGTGAAGTTCGGCAGGTCGGCCAGAGATTTCTCAATGTTGTGTTTGTGCCAGAAGAGCATCCCCAGAGCCTGACACACAGAGATATACACTAAACATATTATATATATATATATTATATATATAGATATATTATATATATACTAGAGAGAGTTAAAGCAGTCCAACCTGCTCCATGTTGTAGCCGTGCTTCTCTTTGGCGATGGCGATGTACTCGTCCACTGGAACAGAGAACACACTGTAAACATCTGGATCAGCAGGTCAGAATGTAGACGTTAAATCTGCTGTTACTTACACTGAGTCTGGTTCAAACAGCTGGAGGGGATCCACACCAACATGCCCAGGTTCTCTCTGAGCTGAGCCGCCTGGGACACCTCTGAGGACACACACACACATTTACTCACCATTAACACTAAATATAAACTGGGAAAAAAGTAAGTAAACTGGTGTTTGGTGGATTATTTCTCTGTTGTTCCAATGCTAATGGTGATGCTAATGCTAATGGTCATTGTATTCTACATGGTTGAAAGCCTGGTTATTGACCTTCACAATGATGTCACACTTGTAAGGATCATGTATTTGTGGGATGAGCAGCACAGCTGATGATGTGGGGAGCGCCCAAGAACAATGTTCCAAAATGCTCTGTCAATGGTAAACAGTGTATTCTCATAAGGCTACCAGGAAGCCTGCAATGACTGCCCTTCACCGTCAGGCCCGTTGGCGCTGGTGTCTCCAACACAGACAATGGAACCTGAACATGTGGGGGAATGTCATGTTCAGTGATGAGTCCAGGTTCTGTCTGCCAAAGTTGGATGGCAGGTCAAAGTATGGAGACGACGTGGAGAACCAGCATGAGGAGGAGGTGCCAGGCTGTTGTGGCTGCGTATGGATCTTCCACCTCTACTGAGGCTCCTGACGGTGGATTCAATCAATCAATATGTCTTGTTTGTTCCTTGTTACTGATAGAGAGTTCAATCATCCACCAAACAACTCACAACAAGAGTCAACACCAACAGGAGAATACACTGTTTACCATCGGCACCGGGGCTCCACACATCATCAGCTGTGCTGCTCATCCCACAAATACATGATCCTTACAAGTGTGACATCATTGTGAAGGTCAATAAACAGGCTTTCCAACGATGTAGAATACAATGACCATTAGCATTAGCATCACCATTAGCATTGGACCAACAGAGAAATAATCCACCAAACACCAGTTAACTACTTGTTTTTCAGTTTATATACTATATATCTATATTAATAAAATAACTATTTTATTAACAGATACTCTCATATAGAGGACAGTTGTCAGAACTGGGACCAGTAGAGGACTGGACCAGGTCTGGTCCGCTCAGCAGTATGGTGTGTTGTTCGAGGCTACCTCTCTGCCTCCAGGCTGCTGAGCCTGTTTAGACTCTTACCCGGGTCAAACTCCGGAACCACGGCCTGGTACTGCAGTCCGACCCGCATCCCTCCTCCACCTGCACACACACACAACAGGAGTCAGTAGTAGTACTGAGAGTACTCGGTAGTACTCGGTAGTACTGCGGTGTTCGAGGCTACCCACCATGCTCCTCGTCGCTGCTGGTTCCGGAGCTTCCTTCCTCCCAGCAGCTGTTGGTGTTGGTGCTGGTTCCGTTCCCGGACAGACTCTTCCCTCCGGGGTTCGCTGCTCCGGTCCCGGTCCCGGTCCCGGTCCCGCTGCTGGCTGTCGGAGCTCTGCCTCTCCTCTTCCCTCCGGGAGCAGCAGCCTCCGGGTTCCGCTCCAGCATCGCCGGCATGAGGACGCTAACTGCTAACTGCTAACTGCTAACTGCTAACAGCTAACAGCTAACTGCTAACTGCTAACTCCGGCTAACAGCTACAGCTGCTAACCGAACCGGATAACTGGACTCGGAGCTGAGCTCAGGGCTCGGTCCAGACGGTGGCGAGAGGTTCGGTGTGAAACAGAACTGAACCCGAACCCTTCTGAGACGGGAACGATCCGTGAGATGAAGCTAGCAGCTAACAGCTAGCAGCTAACAGCTAACAGCTAGCAGCTAACCGCTAGCAGCTAACAGCTAGCAGCTAACCGCTAACAGCTAACAGCTAGCAGCTAACCGCTAGCAGCTAACCGCTAGCAGCTAACCGCTAGCAGCTAACCGCTAGCAGCCAGCAGCTAACCACTAGCAGCTAACAGCTAACCACTAGCAGCTAACAGCTAGCAGCTAACAGCTAGCAGCTAACAGCTAACCACTAGCAGCTAACAGCTAACAGCTAACAGCTAGCAGCTAACAGCTAGCAGCTAGCAGCTAGCAGACCCGGTACTGCAGCTTCAGACAACTGAAGTTGCGGAACCATCAGCCGGAACCGGAAATAACCAGCACGAGCCTGAGTATCGATCAGAACCGGGAAACCTGATCAGAGATCAGCAGCTGATCGATCACTGACGAGGAGCACGGAGCGCGTGTGCGTGCGCGTGTGTGTGTGCGTGTATGTGGTCACTCATCAAACAACAATAAAATCATCAGATATTAAAGGTCACATATTATACTCCATTTAAACTAGTTATTATAGGTCTCAGACACCTCCAAACCATGTCTCTGAAGTTTTCTTTCAAAAAACAATCAGATCATGCATTCCAGCATGTCTCTATAACCTCTGTTTCAGCCCATTTCCAAAAGTGCTGATTTCTGTGTCTGTAGCCTCTGTCTCCTCCCACTCTGCTCTGATTGGTCAGCGTTTTCTGTCAATCAAACGTCCTCAACAACAACAGCGTCACCCTCCCTGCCCCCCTCGCGGCCTGAGAGCAGGGAGAGAGAGGAGCTAGAATAGAGCTTATAAACCACTTTAAAGTTTATAAACCAGAAACTTCACCCAGCGCACGTTACCGGAGGAATCTGATCAGAAATCGGCGACACATGATGAACATCTGCGGTCCAGATTCCAGGTTTTCCTGACGGTTTCTCTCAGGTAAATAATGCTGTTTATATCTCTGTTAGTTAGCTCAGTGTTTACCTCATGCATCAACTCTGTAAACCGTAAACATACACTCTGTTTTACGTCTGTCTTTACAGATCCATCTGTGAGAAATGACCGACAGAATCATCCCAGAGGAGAGCAGACAGCTGAGAGCAGACAGCTGAGAGCAGACAGCTGAGAGCAGACAGCTGAGAGCAGACAGCTGAGAGCAGATAGCTGAGAGCAGATAGCTGAGAGCAGACAGCTGAGAGCAGACAGCTGAGAGCAGACAGCTGAGAGCAGACAGCTGAGAGCAGACAGCTGTGAGCAGACAGCTGAGAGCAGATAGCTGAGAGCAGACAGCTGAGAGCAGACAGCTGAGAGCAGACAGCTGAGAGCATATAGCTGAGAGCAGACAGCTGAGAGCAGACAGCTGAGAGCAGACAGCTGAGAGCAGATAGCTGAGAGCAGACAGCTGAGAGCAGATGGCTCTGTTTACATGGAGATACAGAGCTAACCCGGTAGCATGTAGCTAACCCGTTAGCATGTAGCTACATGCTAACGGGTTAGCTACATGCTACCGCTATGACACGGTGTGTAAACACAGCGACCATCAGGGTGGAAAATAGAAGATGTGAAACAGTAGTCAGTTCATTATTTCTGCTAAAAGATAAATGTATGGAAGATCAGAGTAATGGTATATTATTTACAGTAGTAGCTGTCTCTGTGTTACCATGACTACAGACCACCGGAGCTTAGCTTACCATAGTTTACCAGAGCTGAAGACTTTCTCCTGTACCATGTTAACATAACTAACTAACAGGTGGGATGATTACAAATGCTGTGAATAATTAATATTGTCATCTGTCAACTCAAATAAAGTTTGACTGTGAAACAGAAATGTGTTGTGTTGCTTACAAGTCACTATTTACTACCTGTACTCTGCTACATGCATGACATCAAATATATATAATATATAAATATCATCTGTTTAAACAGTGTAATTACATAAAGCCTTTGTGAAAGAACATGTTATATTTAGATGATGGGAGTACATGAAGCCTGTTCTGCTGGTTCTTGCAGACTTTGCTCAAGTTCGGTTGAGGAGGAGAGACGGTGACGCGCTGTGGGGCGGGGTCAGCTACTGAAGGTTCTCTCTGGTTCGACCAGGAAACCCTTACGTGGCTTGCATTCTCTAATGACGTCAAGATACAAGGAAAAAAGCGAATTTTTTTTCTGCACCCATTTCCGGACAAACGGAGCAGGAGAAAAAGAGAGAGGATGGTCTTTTATGATACTATGGTGGCCTGTAGACACACTGGGGACAGATATTGATGTTTAAAAGACATGGAAAAGTGCATTTTGCATAATAGGTGACCTTTAACAATAATAATTCATATTATCATTATTATCCTCCCACAGTGTCCCCGGGGTCTCAGGTTCCCTCCCACAGTCTAAAGACATGCAGGTTAGTGTGGGTTTACTCCGGGTTCTCAGGTTCCCTCCCACAGTCTAAAGACATGCAGGTTAGTGTGGGTTTACTCCGGTTCTCAGGTTTCCTCCCACAGTCTAAAGACATGCAGGTTAGTGTGGGTTTACTCCGGTTCTCAGGTTTCCTCCCACAGTCTAAAGACATGCAGGTTAGCGTGGGTTTACTCCGGGTTCTCAGGTTTCCTCCCACAGTCCAAAGACATGCAGGTTAGTGTGGGTTTACTCCGGTTCTCAGGTTTCCTCCCACAGTCTAAAGACATTCAGGTTAGCGTGGGTTTACTCCGGGTTCTCAGGTTTCCTCCCACAGTCTAAAGACATGCAGGTTAGTGTGGGTTTACTCCGGGTTCTCAGGTTTCCACCCACAGTTTAAACACATGCAGGTTAGCGTGGGTTTACTCCAGGTTCTCCGGTTTCCACCCACAGTCTAAAGACATGCAGGTTAGCGTGGGTTTACTCCAGGTTCTCCGGTTTCCTCCCACAGTCTAAAGACATGCAGGTTAGTGTGGGTTTACTCCGGGTTCTCAGGGTTTCATCCCACAGTCTAAAGACATGCAGGTTAGTGTGGGTTTACTCCGAGTTCTCAGGTTTCCTCCCACAGTCTAAAGACATGCAGGTTAGTGTGGGTTTACTCCGGTTCTCAGGTTTCCTCCCACAGTCTAAAGACATGCAGGTTAGTGTGGGTTTACTCCGGTTCTCAGGTTTCCTCCCACAGTCCAAAGACATGCAGGTTAGCGTGGTTTTACTCCGGGTTCTCAGGTTTCATCCCACAGTCCAATGACATGCAGGTTAGTGTGGGTTTACTCCGGGTTCTCAGGTTTCCTCCCACAGTCTAAAGATATGCAGGTTAGTGTGGGTTTACTCTGGTTCTCAGGTTTCCTCCCACAGTCTAAAGACATGCAAGTTAGTGTGGGTTTACTCTGGTTCTCAGGTTTCATCCCACAGTCTAAAGACATGCAGGTTAGCGTGGGTTTACTCCGGGTTCTCCGGTTTCCTCCCACAGTCTAAAGACATGCAGGTTAGCGTGGGTTTACTCCGGGTTCTCAGGTTTCCACCCACAGTTTAAACACATGCAGGTTAGCGTGGGTTTACTCCAGGTTCTCCGGTTTCCACCCACAGTCTAAAGACATGCAGGTTAGCGTGGGTTTACTCCAGGTTCTCCGGTTTCCTCCCACAGTCTAAAGACATGCAGGTTAGTGTGGGTTTACTCCGGGTTCTCAGGGTTTCATCCCACAGTCTAAAGACATGCAGGTTAGTGTGGGTTTACTCCGGTTCTAAGGTTTCCTCCCACAGTCTAAAGACATGCAGGTTAGTGTGGGTTTACTCCGGGTTCTCAGGTTTCCTCTCACAGTCTAAAGACATGCAGGTTAGTGTGGGTTTACTCCGGTTCTCAGGTTTCCTCCCACAGTCTAAAGACATGAAGGTTATTGTGGGTTTACTCCGGGTTCTCAGGTTTCCACCCACAGTCTAAAGACATGCAGGTTAGTGTGGGTTTACTCCGAGTTCTCAGGTTTCATCCCACAGTCTAAAGACATGCAGGTTAGCGTGGGTTTACTCCGGGTTCTCAGGTTTCCTCCCACAGTCCAAAGACATGCAGGTTAGCGTGGTTTTACTCCGGGTTCTCAGGTTTCATCCCACAGTCTAAAGACATGCAGGTTAGCGTGGGTTTACTCCGGGTTCTCAGGTTTCCTCCCACAGTCCAAAGACATGCAGGTTAGCGTGGTTTTACTCCGGGTTCTCAGGTTTCATCCCACAGTCCAAAGACATGTAGGTTAGTGTGGGTTTACTCCGGGTTCTCAGGTTTCCTCCCACAGTCCAAAGACATGCAGGTTAACGTGGATTTACTCCTGGTTCTCCGGTTTCCTCCCACAGTCTAAAGACATGCAGGTTAGCGTGGGTTTACTCCGGGTTCTCAGGTTTCCACCCACAGTTTAAACACATGCAGGTTAGCGTGGGTTTACTCCGGGTTCTCCGGTTTCCTCCCACAGTCTAAAGACATGCAGGTTAGTGTGGGTTTACTCAGGGTTCTCAGGTTTCCTCCCACAGTCTAAAGACATGCAGGTTAGTGTGGGTTTACTCCGGTTCTCAGGTTTCCTCCCACAGTCCAAAGACATTCAGGTTAGCGTGGGTTTACTCCGGGTTCTCAGGTTTCCTCCCACAGTCCAAAGACATGCAGGTTAGTGTGGGTTTACTCCGGTTCTCAGGTTTCCTCCCACAGTCTAAAGATATGCAGGTTAGTATGGGTTTACTCTGGTTCTCAGGTTTCCTCCCACAGTCTAAAGACATGCAAGTTAGTGTGGGTTTACTCTGGTTCTCAGGTTTCATCCCACAGTCTAAAGACATGCAGGTTAGCGTGGGTTTACTCCGGGTTCTCAGGTTTCCTCCCACAGTCTAAAGACATGCATGTTAGCGTGGGTTTACTCCGGTTCTAAGGTTTCTTTTCACAGTCCAAAGACATGCAGGTTAGCGTGGGTTTACTCTGGTTCTCAGGTTTCCTCCCACAGTCTAAAGACATGCAGGTTAGTGTGGGTTTACTCCGGGTTCTCAGGTTTCCTCTCACAGTCTAAAGACATGCAGGTTAGTGTGGGTTTACTCCGGTTCTCAGGTTTCCTCCCACAGTCTAAAGACATGCAGGTTAGTGTGGGTTTACTCCGGGTTCTCAGGTTTCCTCCCACAGTCTAAAGACATGCAGGTTAGCGTGGGTTAACTCCGGGTTCTCCGGTTTCCACCCACAGTCTAAAGACATGCAGGTTAGCGTGGGTTTACTCCTGGTTCTCCGGTTTCCTCCCACAGTCTAAAGACATGCAGGTTAGCGTGGGTTTACTCCGGGTTCTCCGGTTTCCTCCCACAGTCTAAAGACATGCAGGTTAGCGTGGGTTTACTCCGGGTTCTCAGGTTTCCACCCACAGTTTAAACACATGCAGGTTAGCGTGGGTTTACTCCGGGTTCTCAGGTTTCCACCCACAGTTTAAACACATGCAGGTTAGCGTGGGTTTACTCCAGGTTCTCCGGTTTCCACCCACAGTCTAAAGACATGCAGGTTAGCGTGGGTTTACTCCGGGTTCTCCGGTTTCCTCCCACAGTCTAAAGACATGCAGGTTAGTGTGGGTTTACTCCGGTTCTCAGGTTTCCTCCCACAGTCCAAAGACATTCAGGTTAGCGTGGGTTTACTCCGGGTTCTCAGGTTTCCTCCCACAGTCCAAAGACATGCAGGTTAGTGTGGGTTTACTCCGGTTCTCAGGTTTCCTCCCACAGTCTAAAGATATGCAGGTTAGTATGGGTTTACTCTGGTTCTCAGGTTTCCTCCCACAGTCTAAAGACATGCAAGTTAGTGTGGGTTTACTCTGGTTCTCAGGCTTCATCCCACAGTCTAAAGACATGCAGGTTAGCGTGGGTTTACTCCGGGTTCTCAGGTTTCCTCCCACAGTCCAAAGACATGCAGGTTAGCGTGGTTTTACTCCAGGTTCTCAGGTTTCATCCCACAGTCCAAAGACATGTAGGTTAGTGTGGGTTTACTCCGGGTTCTCAGGTTTCCTCCCACAGTCCAAAGACATGCAGGTTAGCGTGGATTTACTCCTGGTTCTCCGGTTTCCTCCCACAGTCTAAAGACATGCAGGTTAGCGTGGGTTTACTCCGGGTTCTCAGGTTTCCACCCACAGTTTAAACACATGCAGGTTAGCGTGGGTTTACTCCGGGTTCTCCGGTTTCCTCCCACAGTCTAAAGACATGCAGGTTAGTGTGGGTTTACTCAGGGTTCTCAGGTTTCCTCCCACAGTCTAAAGACATGCAGGTTAGTGTGGGTTTACTCCGGTTCTCAGGTTTCCTCCCACAGTCCAAAGACATTCAGGTTAGCGTGGGTTTACTCCGGGTTCTCAGGTTTCCTCCCACAGTCCAAAGACATGCAGGTTAGTGTGGGTTTACTCCGGTTCTCAGGTTTCTTCCCACAGTCTAAAGATATGCAGGTTAGTATGGGTTTACTCTGGTTCTCAGGTTTCCTCCCACAGTCTAAAGACATGCAAGTTAGTGTGGGTTTACTCTGGTTCTCAGGTTTCATCCCACAGTCTAAAGACATGCAGGTTAGCGTGGGTTTACTCCGGGTTCTCAGGTTTCCTCCCACAGTCTAAAGACATGCATGTTAACGTGGGTTTACTCCGGTTCTAAGGTTTCTTTTCACAGTCCAAAGACATGCAGGTTAGCGTGGTTTTACTCCGGGTTCTCAGGTTTCATCCCACAGTCCAAAGACATGCAGGTTAGTGTGGGTTTACTCCGGGTTCTCAGGTTTCCTCCCATAGTCCAAAGACATGCAGGTTAGCGTGGGTTTACTCCGGGTTTTCAGGAATCATCCCACAGTCCAAAGACATGCAGGTTAGCGTGGGTTTACTCTGGTTCTCAGGTTTCCTCCCACAGTCTAAAGACATGCAGGTTAGTGTGGGTTTACTCCGGGTTCTCAGGTTTCCTCTCACAGTCTAAACACATGCAGGTTAGTGTGGGTTTACTCCGGTTCTCAGGTTTCCTCCCACAGTCTAAAGACATGCAGGTTAGTGTGGGTTTACTCCGGGTTCTCAGGTTTCCTCCCACAGTCTAAAGACATGCAGGTTAGCGTGGGTTAACTCCGGGTTCTCCGGTTTCCACCCACAGTCTAAAGACATGCAGGTTAGCGTGGGTTTACTCCGGGTTCTCAGGTTTCCTCCCATAGTCCAAAGACATGCAGGTTAGCGTGGGTTTACTCCGGGTTTTCAGGAATCATCCCACAGTCCAAAGACATGCAGGTTAGCGTGGGTTTACTCTGGTTCTCAGGTTTCCTCCCACAGTCTAAAGACATGCAGGTTAGTGTGGGTTTACTCCGGGTTCTCAGGTTTCCTCTCACAGTCTAAAGACATGCAGGTTAGTGTGGGTTTACTCCGGTTCTCAGGTTTCCTCCCACAGTCTAAAGACATGCAGGTTAGGGTGGGTTTACTCCGGGTTCTCAGGTTTCCTCCCACAGTCTAAAGACATGCAGGTTAGCGTGGGTTAACTCCGGGTTCTCCGGTTTCCACCCACAGTCTAAAGACATGCAGGTTAGCGTGGGTTTACTCCGGGTTCTCAGGTTTCCTCCCACAGTCCAAAGACATGCAGGTTAGCGTGGGTTTACTTCTGGTTCTCCGGTTTCCTCCCACAGTCTAAAGACATGCAGGTTAGCGTGGGTTTACTCCGGGTTCTCCGGTTTCCTCCCACAGTCTAAAGACATGCAGGTTAGCGTGGGTTTACTCCGGGTTCTCAGGTTTCCACCCACAGTTTAAACACATGCAGGTTAGCGTGGGTTTACTCCAGGTTCTCCGGTTTCCACCCACAGTCTAAAGACATGCAGGTTAGCGTGGGTTTACTCCGGGTTCTCCGGTTTCCTCCCACAGTCTAAAGACATGCAGGTTAGTGTGGGTTTACTCCGGGTTCTCAGGGTTTCATCCCACAGTCTAAAGACATGCAGGTTAGTGTGGGTTTACTCCGAGTTCTCAGGTTTCCTCCCACAGTCTAAAGACATGCAGGTTAGTGTGGGTTTACTCCGAGTTCTCAGGTTTCATCCCACAGTCTAAAGACATGCAGGTTAGCGTGGGTTTACTCCGGGTTCTCAGGTTTCCTCCCACAGTCCAAAGACATGCAGGTTAGCGTGGGTTTACTCCGGGTTCTCCGGTTTCCTCCCACAGTCTAAAGACATGCAGGTTAGTGTGGGTTTACTCCGGGTTCTCAGGGTTTCATCCCACAGTCTAAAGACATGCAGGTTATTGTGGGTTTACTCCGAGTTCTCAGGTTTCCTCCCACAGTCTAAAGACATGCAGGTTAGTGTGGGTTTACTCCGAGTTCTCAGGTTTCATCCCACAGTCTAAAGACATGCAGGTTAGCGTGGGTTTACTCCGGGTTCTCAGGTTTCCTCCCACAGTCCAAAGACATGCAGGTTAGCGTGGTTTTACTCCGGGTTCTCAGGTTTCATCCCACAGTCCAAAGACATGTAGGTTAGTGTGGGTTTACTCCGGGTTCTCAGGTTTCCTCCCACAGTCCAAAGACATGCAGGTTAGCGTGGCTTTACTCCTGGTTCTCCGGTTTCCTCCCACAGTCTAAAGACATGCAGGTTAGCGTGGGTTTACTCCGGGTTCTCAGGTTTCCACCCACAGTTTAAACACATGCAGGTTAGCGTGGGTTTACTCCGGGTTCTCCGGTTTCCTCCCACAGTCTAAAGACATGCAGGTTAGTGTGGGTTTACTCAGGGTTCTCAGGTTTCCTCCCACAGTCTAAAGACATGCAGGTTAGTGTGGGTTTACTCCGGTTCTCAGGTTTCCTCCCACAGTCCAAAGACATTCAGGTTAGCGTGGGTTTACTCCGGGTTCTCAGGTTTCCTCCCACAGTCCAAAGACATGCAGGTTAGTGTGGGTTTACTCCGGTTCTCAGGTTTCCTCCCACAGTCTAAAGATATGCAGGTTAGTATGGGTTTACTCTGGTTCTCAGGTTTCCTCCCACAGTCTAAAGACATGCAAGTTAGTGTGGGTTTACTCTGGTTCTCAGGTTTCATCCCACAGTCTAAAGACATGCAGGTTAGCGTGGGTTTACTCCGGGTTCTCAGGTTTCCTCCCACAGTCTAAAGACATGCATGTTAACGTGGGTTTACTCCGGTTCTAAGGTTTCTTTTCACAGTCCAAAGACATGCAGGTTAGCGTGGTTTTACTCCGGGTTCTCAGGTTTCATCCCACAGTCCAAAGACATGCAGGTTAGTGTGGGTTTACTCCGGGTTCTCAGGTTTCCTCCCATAGTCCAAAGACATGCAGGTTAGCGTGGGTTTACTCCGGGTTTTCAGGAATCATCCCACAGTCCAAAGACATGCAGGTTAGCGTGGGTTTACTCTGGTTCTCAGGTTTCCTCCCACAGTCTAAAGACATGCAGGTTAGTGTGGGTTTACTCCGGGTTCTCAGGTTTCCTCTCACAGTCTAAAGACATGCAGGTTAGTGTGGGTTTACTCCGGTTCTCAGGTTTCCTCCCACAGTCTAAAGACATGCAGGTTAGTGTGGGTTTACTCCGGGTTCTCAGGTTTCCTCCCACAGTCTAAAGACATGCAGGTTAGCGTGGGTTAACTCCGGGTTCTCCGGTTTCCACCCACAGTCTAAAGACATGCAGGTTAGCGTGGGTTTACTCCGGGTTCTCAGGTTTCCTCCCATAGTCCAAAGACATGCAGGTTAGCGTGGGTTTACTCCGGGTTTTCAGGAATCATCCCACAGTCCAAAGACATGCAGGTTAGCGTGGGTTTACTCTGGTTCTCAGGTTTCCTCCCACAGTCTAAAGACATGCAGGTTAGTGTGGGTTTACTCCGGGTTCTCAGGTTTCCTCTCACAGTCTAAAGACATGCAGGTTAGTGTGGGTTTACTCCGGTTCTCAGGTTTCCTCCCACAGTCTAAAGACATGCAGGTTAGTGTGGGTTTACTCCGGGTTCTCAGGTTTCCTCCCACAGTCTAAAGACATGCAGGTTAGCGTGGGTTAACTCCGGGTTCTCCGGTTTCCACCCACAGTCTAAAGACTTGCAGGTTAGCGTGGGTTTACTCCGGGTTCTCAGGTTTCCTCCCACAGTCCAAAGACATGCAGGTTAGCGTGGGTTTACTTCTGGTTCTCCGGTTTCCTCCCACAGTCTAAAGACATGCAGGTTAGCGTGGGTTTACTCCGGGTTCTCCGGTTTCCTCCCACAGTCTAAAGACATGCAGGTTAGCGTGGGTTTACTCCGGGTTCTCAGGTTTCCACCCACAGTTTAAACACATGCAGGTTAGCGTGGGTTTACTCCAGGTTCTCCGGTTTCCACCCACAGTCTAAAGACATGCAGGTTAGCGTGGGTTTACTCCGGGTTCTCCGGTTTCCTCCCACAGTCTAAAGACATGCAGGTTAGTGTGGGTTTACTCCGGGTTCTCAGGGTTTCATCCCACAGTCTAAAGACATGCAGGTTAGTGTGGGTTTACTCCGAGTTCTCAGGTTTCCTCCCACAGTCTAAAGACATGCAGGTTAGTGTGGGTTTACTCCGAGTTCTCAGGTTTCATCCCACAGTCTAAAGACATGCAGGTTAGCGTGGGTTTACTCCGGGTTCTCAGGTTTCCTCCCACAGTCCAAAGACATGCAGGTTAGCGTGGTTTTACTCCGGGTTCTCAGGTTTCATCCCACAGTCTAAAGACATGCAGGTTAGCGTGGGTTTACTCCGGGTTCTCAGGTTTCCTCCCACAGTCCAAAGACATGCAGGTTAGCGTGGTTTTACTCCGGGTTCTCAGGTTTCATCCCACAGTCCAAAGACATGTAGGTTAGTGTGGGTTTACTCCGGGTTCTCAGGTTTCCTCCCACAGTCCAAAGACATGCAGGTTAGCGTGGATTTACTCCTGGTTCTCCGGTTTCCTCCCACAGTCTAAAGACATGCAGGTTAGCGTGGGTTTACTCCGGGTTCTCAGGTTTCCACCCACAGTTTAAACACATGCAGGTTAGCGTGGGTTTACTCCGGGTTCTCCGGTTTCCTCCCACAGTCTAAAGACATGCAGGTTAGTGTGGGTTTACTCCGGTTCTCAGGTTTCCTCCCACAGTCCAAAGACATTCAGGTTAGCGTGGGTTTACTCCGGGTTCTCAGGTTTCCTCCCACAGTCCAAAGACATGCAGGTTAGTGTGGGTTTACTCCGGTTCTCAGGTTTCCTCCCACAGTCTAAAGATATGCAGGTTAGTATGGGTTTACTCTGGTTCTCAGGTTTCCTCCCACAGTCTAAAGACATGCAAGTTAGTGTGGGTTTACTCTGGTTCTCAGGTTTCATCCCACAGTCTAAAGACATGCAGGTTAGCGTGGGTTTACTCCGGTTCTCAGGTTTCCTCCCACAGTCCAAAGACATTCAGGTTAGCGTGGGTTTACTCCGGGTTCTCAGGTTTCCTCCCACAGTCCAAAGACATGCAGGTTAGTGTGGGTTTACTCCGGTTCTCAGGTTTCCTCCCACAGTCTAAAGATATGCAGGTTAGTATGGGTTTACTCTGGTTCTCAGGTTTCCTCCCACAGTCTAAAGACATGCAAGTTAGTGTGGGTTTACTCTGGTTCTCAGGTTTCATCCCAAAGTCTAAAGACATGCAGGTTAGCGTGGGTTTACTCCGGGTTCTCAGGTTTCCTCCCACAGTCTAAAGACATGCATGTTAACGTGGGTTTACTCCGGTTCTAAGGTTTCTTTTCACAGTCCAAAGACATGCAGGTTAGCGTGGTTTTACTCCGGGTTCTCAGGTTTCATCCCACAGTCCAAAGACATGCAGGTTAGTGTGGGTTTACTCCGGGTTCTCAGGTTTCCTCCCATAGTCCAAAGACATGCAGGTTAGCGTGGGTTTACTCCGGGTTTTCAGGAATCATCCCACAGTCCAAAGACATGCAGGTTAGCGTGGGTTTACTCTGGTTCTCAGGTTTCCTCCCACAGTCTAAAGACATGCAGGTTAGTGTGGGTTTACTCCGGGTTCTCAGGTTTCCTCTCACAGTCTAAAGACATGCAGGTTAGTGTGGGTTTACTCCGGTTCTCAGGTTTCCTCCCACAGTCTAAAGACATGCAGGTTAGTGTGGGTTTACTCCGGGTTCTCAGGTTTCCTCCCACAGTCTAAAGACATGCAGGTTAGCGTGGGTTAACTCCGGGTTCTCCGGTTTCCACCCACAGTCTAAAGACATGCAGGTTAGCGTGGGTTTACTCCGGGTTCTCAGGTTTCCTCCCATAGTCCAAAGACATGCAGGTTAGCGTGGGTTTACTCCGGGTTTTCAGGAATCATCCAACAGTCCAAAGACATGCAGGTTAGCGTGGGTTTACTCTGGTTCTCAGGTTTCCTCCCACAGTCTAAAGACATGCAGGTTAGTGTGGGTTTACTCCGGGTTCTCAGGTTTCCTCTCACAGTCTAAAGACATGCAGGTTAGTGTGGGTTTACTCCGGTTCTCAGGTTTCCTCCCACAGTCTAAAGACATGCAGGTTAGTGTGGGTTTACTCCGGGTTCTCAGGTTTCCTCCCACAGTCTAAAGACATGCAGGTTAGCGTGGGTTAACTCCGGGTTCTCCGGTTTCCACCCACAGTCTAAAGACATGCAGGTTAGCGTGGGTTTACTCCGGGTTCTCAGGTTTCCTCCCACAGTCCAAAGACATGCAGGTTAGCGTGGGTTTACTTCTGGTTCTCCGGTTTCCTCCCACAGTCTAAAGACATGCAGGTTAGCGTGGGTTTACTCCGGGTTCTCCGGTTTCCTCCCACAGTCTAAAGACATGCAGGTTAGCGTGGGTTTACTCCGGGTTCTCAGGTTTCCACCCACAGTTTAAACACATGCAGGTTAGCGTAGGTTTACTCCAGGTTCTCCGGTTTCCACCCACAGTCTAAAGACATGCAGGTTAGCGTGGGTTTACTCCGGGTTCTCCGGTTTCCTCCCACAGTCTAAAGACATGCAGGTTAGTGTGGGTTTACTCCGGGTTCTCAGGGTTTCATCCCACAGTCTAAAGACATGCAGGTTAGTGTGGGTTTACTCCGAGTTCTCAGGTTTCCTCCCACAGTCTAAAGACATGCAGGTTAGTGTGGGTTTACTCCGAGTTCTCAGGTTTCATCCCACAGTCTAAAGACATGCAGGTTAGCGTGGGTTTACTCCGGGTTCTCAGGTTTCCTCCCACAGTCCAAAGACATGCAGGTTAGCGTGGTTTTACTCCGGGTTCTCAGGTTTCATCCCACAGTCTAAAGACATGCAGGTTAGCGTGGGTTTACTCCGGGTTCTCAGGTTTCCTCCCACAGTCCAAAGACATGCAGGTTAGCGTGGTTTTACTCCGGGTTCTCAGGTTTCATCCCACAGTCCAAAGACATGTAGGTTAGTGTGGGTTTACTCCGGGTTCTCAGGTTTCCTCCCACAGTCCAAAGACATGCAGGTTAGCGTGGATTTACTCCTGGTTCTCCGGTTTCCTCCCACAGTCTAAAGACATGCAGGTTAGCGTGGGTTTACTCCGGGTTCTCAGGTTTCCACCCACAGTTTAAACACATGCAGGTTAGCGTGGGTTTACTCCGGGTTCTCCGGTTTCCTCCCACAGTCTAAAGACATGCAGGTTAGTGTGGGTTTACTCAGGGTTCTCAGGTTTCCTCCCACAGTCTAAAGACATGCAGGTTAGTGTGGGTTTACTCCGGTTCTCAGGTTTCCTCCCACAGTCCAAAGACATTCAGGTTAGCGTGGGTTTACTCCGGGTTCTCAGGTTTCCTCCCACAGTCCAAAGACATGCAGGTTAGTGTGGGTTTACTCCGGTTCTCAGGTTTCCTCCCACAGTCTAAAGATATGCAGGTTAGTATGGGTTTACTCTGGTTCTCAGGTTTCCTCCCACAGTCTAAAGACATGCAAGTTAGTGTGGGTTTACTCTGGTTCTCAGGTTTCATCCCACAGTCTAAAGACATGCAGGTTAGCGTGGGTTTACTCCGGGTTCTCAGGTTTCCTCCCACAGTCTAAAGACATGCATGTTAGCGTGGGTTTACTCCGGTTCTAAGGTTTCTTTTCACAGTCCAAAGACATGCAGGTTAGCGTGGTTTTACTCCGGGTTCTCAGGTTTCATCCCACAGTCCAAAGACATGCAGGTTAGTGTGGGTTTACTCCGGGTTCTCAGGTTTCCTCCCATAGTCCAAAGACATGCAGGTTAGCGTGGGTTTACTCCGGGTTTTCAGGAATCATCCCACAGTCCAAAGACATGCAGGTTAGCGTGGGTTTACTCTGGTTCTCAGGTTTCCTCCCACAGTCTAAAGACATGCAGGTTAGTGTGGGTTTACTCCGGGTTCTCAGGTTTCCTCTCACAGTCTAAAGACATGCAGGTTAGTGTGGGTTTACTCCGGTTCTCAGGTTTCCTCCCACAGTCTAAAGACATGCAGGTTAGTGTGGGTTTACTCCGGGTTCTCAGGTTTCCTCCCACAGTCTAAAGACATGCAGGTTAGCGTGGGTTAACTCCGGGTTCTCCGGTTTCCACCCGCAGTCTAAAGACATGCAGGTTAGCGTGGGTTTACTCCGGGTTCTCAGGTTTCCTCCCACAGTCCAAAGACATGCAGGTTAGCGTGGGTTTACTTCTGGTTCTCCGGTTTCCTCCCACAGTCTAAAGACATGCAGGTTAGCGTGGGTTTACTCCGGGTTCTCCGGTTTCCTCCCACAGTCTAAAGACATGCAGGTTAGCGTGGGTTTACTCCGGGTTCTCAGGTTTCCACCCACAGTTTAAACACATGCAGGTTAGCGTGGGTTTACTCCAGGTTCTCCGGTTTCCACCCACAGTCTAAAGACATACAGGTTAGCATGGGTTTACTCCGGGTTCTCCGGTTTCCTCCCACAGTCTAAAGACATGCAGGTTAGTGTGGGTTTACTCCGGGTTCTCAGGGTTTCATCCCACAGTCTAAAGACATGCAGGTTAGTGTGGGTTTACTCCGAGTTCTCAGGTTTCCTCCCACAGTCTAAAGACATGCAGGTTAGTGTGGGTTTACTCAGGGTTCTCAGGTTTCCTCCCACAGTCTAAAGACATGCAGGTTAGTGTGGGTTTACTCCGGTTCTCAGGTTTCCTCCCACAGTCCAAAGACATTCAGGTTAGCGTGGGTTTACTCCGGGTTCTCAGGTTTCCTCCCACAGTCCAAAGACATGCAGGTTAGTGTGGGTTTACTCCGGTTCTCAGGTTTCCTCCCACAGTCTAAAGATATGCAGGTTAGTATGGGTTTACTCTGGTTCTCAGGTTTCCTCCCACAGTCTAAAGACATGCAAGTTAGTGTGGGTTTACTCTGGTTCTCAGGTTTCATCCCACAGTCTAAAGACATGCAGGTTAGCGTGGGTTTACTCCGGGTTCTCAGGTTTCCTCCCACAGTCTAAAGACATGCATGTTAACGTGGGTTTACTCCGGTTCTAAGGTTTCTTTTCACAGTCCAAAGACATGCAGGTTAGCGTGGTTTTACTCCGGGTTCTCAGGTTTCATCCCACAGTCCAAAGACATGCAGGTTAGTGTGGGTTTACTCCGGGTTCTCAGGTTTCCTCCCATAGTCCAAAGACATGCAGGTTAGCGTGGGTTTACTCCGGGTTTTCAGGAATCATCCCACAGTCCAAAGACATGCAGGTTAGCGTGGGTTTACTCTGGTTCTCAGGTTTCCTCCCACAGTCTAAAGACATGCAGGTTAGTGTGGGTTTACTCCGGGTTCTCAGGTTTCCTCTCACAGTCTAAAGACATGCAGGTTAGTGTGGGTTTACTCCGGTTCTCAGGTTTCCTCCCACAGTCTAAAGACATGCAGGTTAGTGTGGGTTTACTCCGGGTTCTCAGGTTTCCTCCCACAGTCTAAAGACATGCAGGTTAGCGTGGGTTAACTCCGGGTTCTCCGGTTTCCACCCACAGTCTAAAGACATGCAGGTTAGCGTGGGTTTACTCCGGGTTCTCAGGTTTCCTCCCATAGTCCAAAGACATGCAGGTTAGCGTGGGTTTACTCCGGGTTTTCAGGAATCATCCCACAGTCCAAAGACATGCAGGTTAGCGTGGGTTTACTCTGGTTCTCAGGTTTCCTCCCACAGTCTAAAGACATGCAGGTTAGTGTGGGTTTACTCCGGGTTCTCAGGTTTCCTCTCACAGTCTAAAGACATGCAGGTTAGTGTGGGTTTACTCCGGTTCTCAGGTTTCCTCCCACAGTCTAAAGACATGCAGGTTAGTGTGGGTTTACTCCGGGTTCTCAGGTTTCCTCCCACAGTCTAAAGACATGCAGGTTAGCGTGGGTTAACTCCGGGTTCTCCGGTTTCCACCCACAGTCTAAAGACTTGCAGGTTAGCGTGGGTTTACTCCGGGTTCTCAGGTTTCCTCCCACAGTCCAAAGACATGCAGGTTAGCGTGGGTTTACTTCTGGTTCTCCGGTTTCCTCCCACAGTCTAAAGACATGCAGGTTAGCGTGGGTTTACTCCGGGTTCTCCGGTTTCCTCCCACAGTCTAAAGACATGCAGGTTAGCGTGGGTTTACTCCGGGTTCTCAGATTTCCACCCACAGTTTAAACACATGCAGGTTAGCGTGGGTTTACTCCGGTTCTCAGGTTTCCTCCCACAGTCTAAAGATATGCAGGTTAGTATGGGTTTACTCTGGTTCTCAGGTTTCCTCCCACAGTCTAAAGACATGCAAGTTAGTGTGGGTTTACTCTGGTTCTCAGGTTTCATCCCACAGTCTAAAGACATGCAGGTTAGCGTGGGTTTACTCCGGGTTCTCAGGTTTCCTCCCACAGTCTAAAGACATGCATGTTAACGTGGGTTTACTCCGGTTCTAAGGTTTCTTTTCACAGTCCAAAGACATGCAGGTTAGCGTGGGTTTACTTCTGGTTCTCCGGTTTCCTCCCACAGTCTAAAGACATGCAGGTTAGCGTGGGTTTACTCCGGGTTCTCCGGTTTCCTCCCACAGTCTAAAGACATGCAGGTTAGCGTGGGTTTACTCCGGGTTCTCAGGTTTCCACCCACAGTTTAAACACATGCAGGTTAGCGTGGGTTTACTCCAGGTTCTCCGGTTTCCACCCACAGTCTAAAGACATGCAGGTTAGCGTGGGTTTACTCCGGGTTCTCCGGTTTCCTCCCACAGTCTAAAGACATGCAGGTTAGTGTGGGTTTACTCCGGGTTCTCAGGGTTTCATCCCACAGTCTAAAGACATGCAGGTTAGTGTGGGTTTACTCCGAGTTCTCAGGTTTCCTCCCACAGTCTAAAGACATGCAGGTTAGTGTGGGTTTACTCAGGGTTCTCAGGTTTCCTCCCACAGTCTAAAGACATGCAGGTTAGTGTGGGTTTACTCCGGTTCTCAGGTTTCCTCCCACAGTCCAAAGACATTCAGGTTAGCGTGGGTTTACTCCGGGTTCTCAGGTTTCCTCCCACAGTCCAAAGACATGCAGGTTAGTGTGGGTTTACTCCGGTTCTCAGGTTTCCTCCCACAGTCTAAAGATATGCAGGTTAGTATGGGTTTACTCTGGTTCTCAGGTTTCCTCCCACAGTCTAAAGACATGCAAGTTAGTGTGGGTTTACTCTGGTTCTCAGGTTTCATCCCACAGTCTAAAGACATGCAGGTTAGCGTGGGTTTACTCCGGGTTCTCAGGTTTCCTCCCACAGTCTAAAGACATGCATGTTAACGTGGGTTTACTCCGGTTCTAAGGTTTCTTTTCACAGTCCAAAGACATGCAGGTTAGCGTGGTTTTACTCCGGGTTCTCAGGTTTCATCCCACAGTCCAAAGACATGCAGGTTAGTGTGGGTTTACTCCGGGTTCTCAGGTTTCCTCCCATAGTCCAAAGACATGCAGGTTAGCGTGGGTTTACTCCGGGTTTTCAGGAATCATCCCACAGTCCAAAGACATGCAGGTTAGCGTGGGTTTACTCTGGTTCTCAGGTTTCCTCCCACAGTCTAAAGACATGCAGGTTAGTGTGGGTTTACTCCGGGTTCTCAGGTTTCCTCTCACAGTCTAAAGACATGCAGGTTAGTGTGGGTTTACTCCGGTTCTCAGGTTTCCTCCCACAGTCTAAAGACATGCAGGTTAGTGTGGGTTAACTCCGGGTTCTCCGGTTTCCACCCACAGTCTAAAGACATGCAGGTTAGCGTGGGTTTACTCCGGGTTCTCAGGTTTCCTCCCATAGTCCAAAGACATGCAGGTTAGCGTGGGTTTACTCCGGGTTTTCAGGAATCATCCCACAGTCCAAAGACATGCAGGTTAGCGTGGGTTTACTCTGGTTCTCAGGTTTCCTCCCACAGTCTAAAGACATGCAGGTTAGTGTGGGTTTACTCCGGGTTCTCAGGTTTCCTCTCACAGTCTAAAGACATGCAGTTTAGTGTGGGTTTACTCCGGTTCTCAGGTTTCCTCCCACAGTCTAAAGACATGCAGGTTAGTGTGGGTTTACTCCGGGTTCTCAGGTTTCCTCCCACAGTCTAAAGACATGCAGGTTAGCGTGGGTTAACTCCGGGTTCTCCGGTTTCCACCCACAGTCTAAAGACTTGCAGGTTAGCGTGGGTTTACTCCGGGTTCTCAGGTTTCCTCCCACAGTCCAAAGACATGCAGGTTAGCGTGGGTTTACTTCTGGTTCTCCGGTTTCCTCCCACAGTCTAAAGACATGCAGGTTAGCGTGGGTTTACTCCGGGTTCTCCGGTTTCCTCCCACAGTCTAAAGACATGCAGGTTAGCGTGGGTTTACTCCGGGTTCTCAGATTTCCACCCACAGTTTAAACACATGCAGGTTAGCGTGGGTTTACTCCGGTTCTCAGGTTTCCTCCCACAGTCTAAAGATATGCAGGTTAGTATGGGTTTACTCTGGTTCTCAGGTTTCCTCCCACAGTCTAAAGACATGCAAGTTAGTGTGGGTTTACTCTGGTTCTCAGGTTTCATCCCACAGTCTAAAGACATGCAGGTTAGCGTGGGTTTACTCCGGGTTCTCAGGTTTCCTCCCACAGTCTAAAGACATGCATGTTAACGTGGGTTTACTCCGGTTCTAAGGTTTCTTTTCACAGTCCAAAGACATGCAGGTTAGCGTGGTTTTACTCCGGGTTCTCAGGTTTCATCCCACAGTCCAAAGACATGCAGGTTAGTGTGGGTTTACTCCGGGTTCTCAGGTTTCCTCCCATAGTCCAAAGACATGCAGGTTAGCGTGGGTTTACTCCGGGTTTTCAGGAATCATCCCACAGTCCAAAGACATGCAGGTTAGCGTGGGTTTACTCTGGTTCTCAGGTTTCCTCCCACAGTCTAAAGACATGCAGGTTAGTGTGGGTTTACTCCGGGTTCTCAGGTTTCCTCTCACAGTCTAAAGACATGCAGGTTAGTGTGGGTTTACTCCGGTTCTCAGGTTTCCTCCCACAGTCTAAAGACATGCAGGTTAGTGTGGGTTTACTCCGGGTTCTCAGGTTTCCTCCCACAGTCTAAAGACATGCAGGTTAGCGTGGGTTAACTCCGGGTTCTCCGGTTTCCACCCACAGTCTAAAGACATGCAGGTTAGCGTGGGTTTACTCCGGGTTCTCAGGTTTCCTCCCATAGTCCAAAGACATGCAGGTTAGCGTGGGTTTACTCCGGGTTTTCAGGAATCATCCCACAGTCCAAAGACATGCAGGTTAGCGTGGGTTTACTCTGGTTCTCAGGTTTCCTCCCACAGTCTAAAGACATGCAGGTTAGTGTGGGTTTACTCCGGGTTCTCAGGTTTCCTCTCACAGTCTAAAGACATGCAGGTTAGTGTGGGTTTACTCCGGTTCTCAGGTTTCCTCCCACAGTCTAAAGACATGCAGGTTAGTGTGGGTTTACTCCGGGTTCTCAGGTTTCCTCCCACAGTCTAAAGACATGCAGGTTAGCGTGGGTTAACTCCGGGTTCTCCGGTTTCCACCCACAGTCTAAAGACTTGCAGGTTAGCGTGGGTTTACTCCGGGTTCTCAGGTTTCCTCCCACAGTCCAAAGACATGCAGGTTAGCGTGGGTTTACTTCTGGTTCTCCGGTTTCCTCCCACAGTCTAAAGACATGCAGGTTAGCGTGGGTTTACTCCGGGTTCTCCGGTTTCCTCCCACAGTCTAAAGACATGCAGGTTAGCGTGGGTTTACTCCGGGTTCTCAGGTTTCCACCCACAGTTTAAACACATGCAGGTTAGCGTGGGTTTACTCCAGGTTCTCCGGTTTCCACCCACAGTCTAAAGACATGCAGGTTAGCGTGGGTTTACTCCGGGTTCTCCGGTTTCCTCCCACAGTCTAAAGACATGCAGGTTAGTGTGGGTTTACTCCGGGTTCTCAGGGTTTCATCCCACAGTCTAAAGACATGCAGGTTAGTGTGGGTTTACTCCGAGTTCTCAGGTTTCCTCCCACAGTCTAAAGACATGCAGGTTAGTGTGGGTTTACTCCGAGTTCTCAGGTTTCATCCCACAGTCTAAAGACATGCAGGTTAGCGTGGGTTTACTCCGGGTTCTCAGGTTTCCTCCCACAGTCCAAAGACATGCAGGTTAGCGTGGTTTTACTCCGGGTTCTCAGGTTTCATCCCACAGTCTAAAGACATGCAGGTTAGCGTGGGTTTACTCCGGGTTCTCAGGTTTCCTCCCACAGTCCAAAGACATGCAGGTTAGCGTGGTTTTACTCCGGGTTCTCAGGTTTCATCCCACAGTCCAAAGACATGTAGGTTAGTGTGGGTTTACTCCGGGTTCTCAGGTTTCCTCCCACAGTCCAAAGACATGCAGGTTAGCGTGGATTTACTCCTGGTTCTCCGGTTTCCTCCCACAGTCTAAAGACATGCAGGTTAGCGTGGGTTTACTCCGGGTTCTCAGGTTTCCACCCACAGTTTAAACACATGCAGGTTAGCGTGGGTTTACTCCGGGTTCTCCGGTTTCCTCCCACAGTCTAAAGACATGCAGGTTAGTGTGGGTTTACTCAGGGTTCTCAGGTTTCCTCCCACAGTCTAAAGACATGCAGGTTAGTGTGGGTTTACTCCGGTTCTCAGGTTTCCTCCCACAGTCCAAAGACATTCAGGTTAGCGTGGGTTTACTCCGGGTTCTCAGGTTTCCTCCCACAGTCCAAAGACATGCAGGTTAGTGTGGGTTTACTCCGGTTCTCAGGTTTCCTCCCACAGTCTAAAGATATGCAGGTTAGTATGGGTTTACTCTGGTTCTCAGGTTTCCTCCCACAGTCTAAAGACATGCAAGTTAGTGTGGGTTTACTCTGGTTCTCAGGTTTCATCCCACAGTCTAAAGACATGCAGGTTAGCGTGGGTTTACTCCGGTTCTCAGGTTTCCTCCCACAGTCCAAAGACATTCAGGTTAGCGTGGGTTTACTCCGGGTTCTCAGGTTTCCTCCCACAGTCCAAAGACATGCAGGTTAGTGTGGGTTTACTCCGGTTCTCAGGTTTCCTCCCACAGTCTAAAGATATGCAGGTTAGTATGGGTTTACTCTGGTTCTCAGGTTTCCTCCCACAGTCTAAAGAAATGCAAGTTAGTGTGGGTTTACTCTGGTTCTCAGGTTTCATCCCACAGTCTAAAGACATGCAGGTTAGCGTGGGTTTACTCCGGGTTCTCAGGTTTCCTCCCACAGTCTAAAGACATGCATGTTAACGTGGGTTTACTCCGGTTCTAAGGTTTCTTTTCACAGTCCAAAGACATGCAGGTTAGCGTGGTTTTACTCCGGGTTCTCAGGTTTCATCCCACAGTCCAAAGACATGCAGGTTAGTGTGGGTTTACTCCGGGTTCTCAGGTTTCCTCCCATAGTCCAAAGACATGCAGGTTAGCGTGGGTTTACTCCGGGTTTTCAGGAATCATCCCACAGTCCAAAGACATGCAGGTTAGCGTGGGTTTACTCTGGTTCTCAGGTTTCCTCCCACAGTCTAAAGACATGCAGGTTAGTGTGGGTTTACTCCGGGTTCTCAGGTTTCCTCTCACAGTCTAAAGACATGCAGGTTAGTGTGGGTTTACTCCGGTTCTCAGGTTTCCTCCCACAGTCTAAAGACATGCAGGTTAGTGTGGGTTTACTCCGGGTTCTCAGGTTTCCTCCCACAGTCTAAAGACATGCAGGTTAGCGTGGGTTAACTCCGGGTTCTCCGGTTTCCACCCACAGTCTAAAGACATGCAGGTTAGCGTGGGTTTACTCCGGGTTCTCAGGTTTCCTCCCATAGTCCAAAGACATGCAGGTTAGCGTGGGTTTACTCCGGGTTTTCAGGAATCATCCCACAGTCCAAAGACATGCAGGTTAGCGTGGGTTTACTCTGGTTCTCAGGTTTCCTCCCACAGTCTAAAGACATGCAGGTTAGTGTGGGTTTACTCCGGGTTCTCAGGTTTCCTCTCACAGTCTAAAGACATGCAGGTTAGTGTGGGTTTACTCCGGTTCTCAGGTTTCCTCCCACAGTCTAAAGACATGCAGGTTAGTGTGGGTTTACTCCGGGTTCTCAGGTTTCCTCCCACAGTCTAAAGACATGCAGGTTAGCGTGGGTTAACTCCGGGTTCTCCGGTTTCCACCCACAGTCTAAAGACATGCAGGTTAGCGTGGGTTTACTCCGGGTTCTCAGGTTTCCTCCCACAGTCCAAAGACATGCAGGTTAGCGTGGGTTTACTTCTGGTTCTCCGGTTTCCTCCCACAGTCTAAAGACATGCAGGTTAGCGTGGGTTTACTCCGGGTTCTCCGGTTTCCTCCCACAGTCTAAAGACATGCAGTTTAGCGTGGGTTTACTCCGGGTTCTCAGGTTTCCACCCACAGTTTAAACACATGCAGGTTAGCGTGGGTTTACTCCAGGTTCTCCGGTTTCCACCCACAGTCTAAAGACATGCAGGTTAGCGTGGGTTTACTCCGGATTCTCCGGTTTCCTCCCACAGTCTAAAGACATGCAGGTTAGTGTGGGTTTACTCCGGGTTCTCAGGGTTTCATCCCACAGTCTAAAGACATGCAGGTTAGTGTGGGTTTACTCCGAGTTCTCAGGTTTCCTCCCACAGTCTAAAGACATGCAGGTTAGTGTGGGTTTACTCCGAGTTCTCAGGTTTCATCCCACAGTCTAAAGACATGCAGGTTAGCGTGGGTTTACTCCGGGTTCTCAGGTTTCCTCCCACAGTCCAAAGACATGCAGGTTAGCGTGGTTTTACTCCGGGTTCTCAGGTTTCATCCCACAGTCTAAAGACATGCAGGTTAGCGTGGGTTTACTCCGGGTTCTCAGGTTTCCTCCCACAGTCCAAAGACATGCAGGTTAGCGTGGTTTTACTCCGGGTTCTCAGGTTTCATCCCACAGTCCAAAGACATGTAGGTTAGTGTGGGTTTACTCCGGGTTCTCAGGTTTCCTCCCACAGTCCAAAGACATGCAGGTTAGCGTGGATTTACTCCTGGTTCTTCGGTTTCCTCCCACAGTCTAAAGACATGCAGGTTAGCGTGGGTTTACTCCGGGTTCTCAGGTTTCCACCCACAGTTTAAACACATGCAGGTTAGCGTGGGTTTACTCCGGGTTCTCCGGTTTCCTCCCACAGTCTAAAGACATGCAGGTTAGTGTGGGTTTACTCAGGGTTCTCAGGTTTCCTCCCACAGTCTAAAGACATGCAGGTTAGTGTGGGTTTACTCCGGTTCTCAGGTTTCCTCCCACAGTCCAAAGACATTCAGGTTAGCGTGGGTTTACTCCGGGTTCTCAGGTTTCCTCCCACAGTCCAAAGACATGCAGGTTAGTGTGGGTTTACTCCGGTTCTCAGGTTTCCTCCCACAGTCTAAAGATATGCAGGTTAGTATGGGTTTACTCTGGTTCTCAGGTTTCCTCCCACAGTCTAAAGACATGCAAGTTAGTGTGGGTTTACTCTGGTTCTCAGGTTTCATCCCACAGTCTAAAGACATGCAGGTTAGCGTGGGTTTACTCCGGGTTCTCAGGTTTCCTCCCACAGTCTAAAGACATGCATGTTAGCGTGGGTTTACTCCGGTTCTAAGGTTTCTTTTCACAGTCCAAAGACATGCAGGTTAGCGTGGTTTTACTCCGGGTTCTCAGGTTTCATCCCACAGTCCAAAGACATGCAGGTTAGTGTGGGTTTACTCCGGGTTCTCAGGTTTCCTCCCATAGTCCAAAGACATGCAGGTTAGCGTGGGTTTACTCCGGGTTTTCAGGAATCATCCCACAGTCCAAAGACATGCAGGTTAGCGTGGGTTTACTCTGGTTCTCAGGTTTCCTCCCACAGTCTAAAGACATGCAGGTTAGTGTGGGTTTACTCCGGGTTCTCAGGTTTCCTCTCACAGTCTAAAGACATGCAGGTTAGTGTGGGTTTACTCCGGTTCTCAGGTTTCCTCCCACAGTCTAAAGACATGCAGGTTAGTGTGGGTTTACTCCGGGTTCTCAGGTTTCCTCCCACAGTCTAAAGACATGCAGGTTAGCGTGGGTTAACTCCGGGTTCTCCGGTTTCCACCCGCAGTCTAAAGACATGCAGGTTAGTGTGGGTTTACTCCGAGTTCTCAGGTTTCATCCCACAGTCTAAAGACATGCAGGTTAGCGTGGGTTTACTCCGGGTTCTCAGGTTTCCTCCCACAGTCCAAAGACATGCAGGTTAGCGTGGTTTTACTCCGGGTTCTCAGGTTTCATCCCACAGTCTAAAGACATGCAGGTTAGCGTGGGTTTACTCCGGGTTCTCAGGTTTCCTCCCACAGTCCAAAGACATGCAGGTTAGCGTGGTTTTACTCCGGGTTCTCAGGTTTCATCCCACAGTCCAAAGACATGTAGGTTAGTGTGGGTTTACTCCGGGTTCTCAGGTTTCCTCCCACAGTCCAAAGACATGCAGGTTAGCGTGGATTTACTCCTGGTTCTTCGGTTTCCTCCCACAGTCTAAAGACATGCAGGTTAGCGTGGGTTTACTCCGGGTTCTCAGGTTTCCACCCACAGTTTAAACACATGCAGGTTAGCGTGGGTTTACTCCGGGTTCTCCGGTTTCCTCCCACAGTCTAAAGACATGCAGGTTAGTGTGGGTTTACTCAGGGTTCTCAGGTTTCCTCCCACAGTCTAAAGACATGCAGGTTAGTGTGGGTTTACTCCGGTTCTCAGGTTTCCTCCCACAGTCCAAAGACATTCAGGTTAGCGTGGGTTTACTCCGGGTTCTCAGGTTTCCTCCCACAGTCCAAAGACATGCAGGTTAGTGTGGGTTTACTCCGGTTCTCAGGTTTCCTCCCACAGTCTAAAGATATGCAGGTTAGTATGGGTTTACTCTGGTTCTCAGGTTTCCTCCCACAGTCTAAAGACATGCAAGTTAGTGTGGGTTTACTCTGGTTCTCAGGTTTCATCCCACAGTCTAAAGACATGCAGGTTAGCGTGGGTTTACTCCGGGTTCTCAGGTTTCCTCCCACAGTCTAAAGACATGCATGTTAGCGTGGGTTTACTCCGGTTCTAAGGTTTCTTTTCACAGTCCAAAGACATGCAGGTTAGCGTGGTTTTACTCCGGGTTCTCAGGTTTCATCCCACAGTCCAAAGACATGCAGGTTAGTGTGGGTTTACTCCGGGTTCTCAGGTTTCCTCCCATAGTCCAAAGACATGCAGGTTAGCGTGGGTTTACTCCGGGTTTTCAGGAATCATCCCACAGTCCAAAGACATGCAGGTTAGCGTGGGTTTACTCTGGTTCTCAGGTTTCCTCCCACAGTCTAAAGACATGCAGGTTAGTGTGGGTTTACTCCGGGTTCTCAGGTTTCCTCTCACAGTCTAAAGACATGCAGGTTAGTGTGGGTTTACTCCGGTTCTCAGGTTTCCTCCCACAGTCTAAAGACATGCAGGTTAGTGTGGGTTTACTCCGGGTTCTCAGGTTTCCTCCCACAGTCTAAAGACATGCAGGTTAGCGTGGGTTAACTCCGGGTTCTCCGGTTTCCACCCGCAGTCTAAAGACATGCAGGTTAGCGTGGGTTTACTCCGGGTTCTCAGGTTTCCTCCCACAGTCCAAAGACATGCAGGTTAGCGTGGGTTTACTTCTGGTTCTCCGGTTTCCTCCCACAGTCTAAAGACATGCAGGTTAGCGTGGGTTTACTCCGGGTTCTCCGGTTTCCTCCCACAGTCTAAAGACATGCAGGTTAGCGTGGGTTTACTCCGGGTTCTCAGGTTTCCACCCACAGTTTAAACACATGCAGGTTAGCGTGGGTTTACTCCAGGTTCTCCGGTTTCCACCCACAGTCTAAAGACATGCAGGTTAGCGTGGGTTTACTCCGGGTTCTCCGGTTTCCTCCCACAGTCTAAAGACATGCAGGTTAGTGTGGGTTTACTCCGGGTTCTCAGGGTTTCATCCCACAGTCTAAAGACATGCAGGTTAGTGTGGGTTTACTCCGAGTTCTCAGGTTTCCTCCCACAGTCTAAAGACATGCAGGTTAGTGTGGGTTTACTCCGAGTTCTCAGGTTTCATCCCACAGTCTAAAGACATGCAGGTTAGCGTGGGTTTACTCCGGGTTCTCAGGTTTCCTCCCACAGTCCAAAGACATGCAGGTTAGCGTGGGTTTACTCCGGGTTCTCCGGTTTCCTCCCACAGTCTAAAGACATGCAGGTTAGTGTGGGTTTACTCCGGGTTCTCAGGGTTTCATCCCACAGTCTAAAGACATGCAGGTTATTGTGGGTTTACTCCGAGTTCTCAGGTTTCCTCCCACAGTCTAAAGACATGCAGGTTAGTGTGGGTTTACTCCGAGTTCTCAGGTTTCATCCCACAGTCTAAAGACATGCAGGTTAGCGTGGGTTTACTCCGGGTTCTCAGGTTTCCTCCCACAGTCCAAAGACATGCAGGTTAGCGTGGTTTTACTCCGGGTTCTCAGGTTTCATCCCACAGTCCAAAGACATGTAGGTTAGTGTGGGTTTACTCCGGGTTCTCAGGTTTCCTCCCACAGTCCAAAGACATGCAGGTTAGCGTGGCTTTACTCCTGGTTCTCCGGTTTCCTCCCACAGTCTAAAGACATGCAGGTTAGCGTGGGTTTACTCCGGGTTCTCAGGTTTCCACCCACAGTTTAAACACATGCAGGTTAGCGTGGGTTTACTCCGGGTTCTCCGGTTTCCTCCCACAGTCTAAAGACATGCAGGTTAGTGTGGGTTTACTCAGGGTTCTCAGGTTTCCTCCCACAGTCTAAAGACATGCAGGTTAGTGTGGGTTTACTCCGGTTCTCAGGTTTCCTCCCACAGTCCAAAGACATTCAGGTTAGCGTGGGTTTACTCCGGGTTCTCAGGTTTCCTCCCACAGTCCAAAGACATGCAGGTTAGTGTGGGTTTACTCCGGTTCTCAGGTTTCCTCCCACAGTCTAAAGATATGCAGGTTAGTATGGGTTTACTCTGGTTCTCAGGTTTCCTCCCACAGTCTAAAGACATGCAAGTTAGTGTGGGTTTACTCTGGTTCTCAGGTTTCATCCCACAGTCTAAAGACATGCAGGTTAGCGTGGGTTTACTCCGGGTTCTCAGGTTTCCTCCCACAGTCTAAAGACATGCATGTTAACGTGGGTTTACTCCGGTTCTAAGGTTTCTTTTCACAGTCCAAAGACATGCAGGTTAGCGTGGTTTTACTCCGGGTTCTCAGGTTTCATCCCACAGTCCAAAGACATGCAGGTTAGTGTGGGTTTACTCCGGGTTCTCAGGTTTCCTCCCATAGTCCAAAGACATGCAGGTTAGCGTGGGTTTACTCCGGGTTTTCAGGAATCATCCCACAGTCCAAAGACATGCAGGTTAGCGTGGGTTTACTCTGGTTCTCAGGTTTCCTCCCACAGTCTAAAGACATGCAGGTTAGTGTGGGTTTACTCCGGGTTCTCAGGTTTCCTCTCACAGTCTAAAGACATGCAGGTTAGTGTGGGTTTACTCCGGTTCTCAGGTTTCCTCCCACAGTCTAAAGACATGCAGGTTAGTGTGGGTTTACTCCGGGTTCTCAGGTTTCCTCCCACAGTCTAAAGACATGCAGGTTAGCGTGGGTTAACTCCGGGTTCTCCGGTTTCCTCCCACAGTCTAAAGACATGCAGGTTAGCGTGGGTTTACTCCGGGTTCTCAGGTTTCCTCCCATAGTCCAAAGACATGCAGGTTAGCGTGGGTTTACTCCGGGTTTTCAGGAATCATCCCACAGTCCAAAGACATGCAGGTTAGCGTGGGTTTACTCTGGTTCTCAGGTTTCCTCCCACAGTCTAAAGACATGCAGGTTAGTGTGGGTTTACTCCGGGTTCTCAGGTTTCCTCTCACAGTCTAAAGACATGCAGGTTAGTGTGGGTTTACTCCGGTTCTCAGGTTTCCTCCCACAGTCTAAAGACATGCAGGTTAGTGTGGGTTTACTCCGGGTTCTCAGGTTTCCTCCCACAGTCTAAAGACATGCAGGTTAGCGTGGGTTAACTCCGGGTTCTCCGGTTTCCACCCACAGTCTAAAGACATGCAGGTTAGCGTGGGTTTACTCCGGGTTCTCAGGTTTCCTCCCACAGTCCAAAGACATGCAGGTTAGCGTGGGTTTACTTCTGGTTCTCCGGTTTCCTCCCACAGTCTAAAGACATGCAGGTTAGCGTGGGTTTACTCCGGGTTCTCCGGTTTCCTCCCACAGTCTAAAGACATGCAGGTTAGCCTGGGTTTACTCCGGGTTCTCAGGTTTCCACCCACAGTTTAAACACATGCAGGTTAGCGTGGGTTTACTCCAGGTTCTCCGGTTTCCACCCACAGTCTAAAGACATGCAGGTTAGCGTGGGTTTACTCCGGGTTCTCCGGTTTCCTCCCACAGTCTAAAGACATGCAGGTTAGTGTGGGTTTACTCCGGGTTCTCAGGGTTTCATCCCACAGTCTAAAGACATGCAGGTTAGTGTGGGTTTACTCCGAGTTCTCAGGTTTCCTCCCACAGTCTAAAGACATGCAGGTTAGTGTGGGTTTACTCCGAGTTCTCAGGTTTCATCCCACAGTCTAAAGACATGCAGGTTAGCGTGGGTTTACTCCGGGTTCTCAGGTTTCCTCCCACAGTCCAAAGACATGCAGGTTAGCGTGGTTTTACTCCGGGTTCTCAGGTTTCATCCCACAGTCTAAAGACATGCAGGTTAGCGTGGGTTTACTCCGGGTTCTCAGGTTTCCTCCCACAGTCCAAAGACATGCAGGTTAGCGTGGTTTTACTCCGGGTTCTCAGGTTTCATCCCACAGTCCAAAGACATGTAGGTTAGTGTGGGTTTACTCCGGGTTCTCAGGTTTCCTCCCACAGTCCAAAGACATGCAGGTTAGCGTGGATTTACTCCTGGTTCTCTGGTTTCCTCCCACAGTCTAAAGACATGCAGGTTAGCGTGGGTTTACTCCGGGTTCTCAGGTTTCCACCCACAGTTTAAACACATGCAGGTTAGCGTGGGTTTACTCCGGGTTCTCCGGTTTCCTCCCACAGTCTAAAGACATGCAGGTTAGTGTGGGTTTACTCAGGGTTCTCAGGTTTCCTCCCACAGTCTAAAGACATGCAGGTTAGTGTGGGTTTACTCCGGTTCTCAGGTTTCCTCCCACAGTCCAAAGACATTCAGGTTAGCGTGGGTTTACTCCGGGTTCTCAGGTTTCCTCCCACAGTCCAAAGACATGCAGGTTAGTGTGGGTTTACTCCGGTTCTCAGGTTTCCTCCCACAGTCTAAAGATATGCAGGTTAGTATGGGTTTACTCTGGTTCTCAGGTTTCCTCCCACAGTCTAAAGACATGCAAGTTAGTGTGGGTTTACTCTGGTTCTCAGGTTTCATCCCACAGTCTAAAGACATGCAGGTTAGCGTGGGTTTACTCCGGGTTCTCAGGTTTCCTCCCACAGTCTAAAGACATGCATGTTAGCGTGGGTTTACTCCGGTTCTAAGGTTTCTTTTCACAGTCCAAAGACATGCAGGTTAGCGTGGTTTTACTCCGGGTTCTCAGGTTTCATCCCACAGTCCAAAGACATGCAGGTTAGTGTGGGTTTACTCCGGGTTCTCAGGTTTCCTCCCACAGTCCAAAGACATTCAGGTTAGCGTGGGTTTACTCCGGGTTCTCAGGTTTCCTCCCACAGTCCAAAGACATGCAGGTTAGTGTGGGTTTACTCCGGTTCTCAGGTTTCCTCCCACAGTCCAAAGACATTCAGGTTAGCGTGGGTTTACTCCGGGTTCTCAGGTTTCCTCCCACAGTCCAAAGACATGCAGGTTAGTGTGGGTTTACTCCGGTTCTCAGGTTTCCTCCCACAGTCTAAAGATATGCAGGTTAGTATGGGTTTACTCTGGTTCTCAGGTTTCCTCCCACAGTCTAAAGACATGCAAGTTAGTGTGGGTTTACTCTGGTTCTCAGGTTTCATCCCACAGTCTAAAGACATGCAGGTTAGCGTGGGTTTACTCCGGGTTCTCAGGTTTCCTCCCACAGTCTAAAGACATGCATGTTAGCGTGGGTTTACTCCGGTTCTAAGGTTTCTTTTCACAGTCCAAAGACATGCAGGTTAGCGTGGTTTTACTCCGGGTTCTCAGGTTTCATCCCACAGTCCAAAGACATGCAGGTTAGTGTGGGTTTACTCCGGGTTCTCAGGTTTCCTCCCATAGTCCAAAGACATGCAGGTTAGCGTGGGTTTACTCCGGGTTTTCAGGAATCATCCCACAGTCCAAAGACATGCAGGTTAGCGTGGGTTTACTCTGGTTCTCAGGTTTCCTCCCACAGTCTAAAGACATGCAGGTTAGTGTGGGTTTACTCCGGGTTCTCAGGTTTCCTCTCACAGTCTAAAGACATGCAGGTTAGTGTGGGTTTACTCCGGTTCTCAGGTTTCCTCCCACAGTCTAAAGACATGCAGGTTAGTGTGGGTTTACTCCGGGTTCTCAGGTTTCCTCCCACAGTCTAAAGACATGCAGGTTAGCGTGGGTTAACTCCGGGTTCTCCGGTTTCCACCCGCAGTCTAAAGACATGCAGGTTAGCGTGGGTTTACTCCGGGTTCTCAGGTTTCCTCCCACAGTCCAAAGACATGCAGGTTAGCGTGGGTTTACTTCTGGTTCTCCGGTTTCCTCCCACAGTCTAAAGACATGCAGGTTAGCGTGGGTTTACTCCGGGTTCTCCGGTTTCCTCCCACAGTCTAAAGACATGCAGGTTAGCGTGGGTTTACTCCGGGTTCTCAGGTTTCCACCCACAGTTTAAACACATGCAGGTTAGCGTGGGTTTACTCCAGGTTCTCCGGTTTCCACCCACAGTCTAAAGACATGCAGGTTAGCGTGGGTTTACTCCGGGTTCTCCGGTTTCCTCCCACAGTCTAAAGACATGCAGGTTAGTGTGGGTTTACTCCGGGTTCTCAGGGTTTCATCCCACAGTCTAAAGACATGCAGGTTAGTGTGGGTTAACTCCGAGTTCTCAGGTTTCCTCCCACAGTCTAAAGACATGCAGGTTAGTGTGGGTTTACTCCGGTTCTCAGGTTTCCTCCCACAGTCTAAAGACATGCAGGTTAGTGTGGGTTTACTCCGGGTTCTCAGGTTTCCTCTCACAGTCTAAAGACATGCAGGTTAGTGTGGGTTTACTCCGGTTCTCAGGTTTCCTCCCACAGTCTAAAGACATGCAGGTTAGTGTGGGTTTACTCCGGGTTCTCAGGTTTCCTCTCACAGTCTAAAGACATGCAGGTTAGTGTGGGTTTACTCCGGTTCTCAGGTTTCCTCCCACAGTCTAAAGACATGCAGGTTAGTGTGGGTTTACTCCGGGTTCTCAGGTTTCCTCCCACAGTCTAAAGACATGCAGGTTAGCGTGGGTTAACTCCGGGTTCTCCGGTTTCCACCCACAGTCTAAAGACATGCAGGTTAGCGTGGGTTTACTCCGGGTTCTCAGGTTTCCTCCCACAGTCCAAAGACATGCAGGTTAGCGTGGGTTTACTTCTGGTTCTCCGGTTTCCTCCCACAGTCTAAAGACATGCAGGTTAGCGTGGGTTTACTCCGGGTTCTCCGGTTTCCTCCCACAGTCTAAAGACATGCAGGTTAGCGTGGGTTTACTCCGGGTTCTCAGGTTTCCACCCACAGTTTAAACACATGCAGGTTAGCGTGGGTTTACTCCAGGTTCTCCGGTTTCCACCCACAGTCTAAAGACATGCAGGTTAGCGTGGGTTTACTCCGGGTTCTCCGGTTTCCTCCCACAGTCTAAAGACATGCAGGTTAGTGTGGGTTTACTCCGGGTTCTCAGGGTTTCATCCCACAGTCTAAAGACATGCAGGTTAGTGTGGGTTTACTCCGAGTTCTCAGGTTTCCTCCCACAGTCTAAAGACATGCAGGTTAGTGTGGGTTTACTCCGAGTTCTCAGGTTTCATCCCACAGTCTAAAGACATGCAGGTTAGCGTGGGTTTACTCCGGGTTCTCAGGTTTCCTCCCACAGTCCAAAGACATGCAGGTTAGCGTGGTTTTACTCCGGGTTCTCAGGTTTCATCCCACAGTCTAAAGACATGCAGGTTAGCGTGGGTTTACTCCGGGTTCTCAGGTTTCCTCCCACAGTCCAAAGACATGCAGGTTAGCGTGGTTTTACTCCGGGTTCTCAGGTTTCATCCCACAGTCCAAAGACATGTAGGTTAGTGTGGGTTTACTCCGGGTTCTCAGGTTTCCTCCCACAGTCCAAAGACATGCAGGTTAGCGTGGATTTACTCCTGGTTCTCCGGTTTCCTCCCACAGTCTAAAGACATGCAGGTTAGCGTGGGTTTACTCCGGGTTCTCAGGTTTCCACCCACAGTTTAAACACATGCAGGTTAGCGTGGGTTTACTCCGGGTTCTCCGGTTTCCTCCCACAGTCTAAAGACATGCAGGTTAGTGTGGGTTTACTCAGGGTTCTCAGGTTTCCTCCCACAGTCTAAAGACATGCAGGTTAGTGTGGGTTTACTCCGGTTCTCAGGTTTCCTCCCACAGTCCAAAGACATTCAGGTTAGCGTGGGTTTACTCCGGGTTCTCAGGTTTCCTCCCACAGTCCAAAGACATGCAGGTTAGTGTGGGTTTACTCCGGTTCTCAGGTTTCCTCCCACAGTCTAAAGATATGCAGGTTAGTATGGGTTTACTCTGGTTCTCAGGTTTCCTCCCACAGTCTAAAGACATGCAAGTTAGTGTGGGTTTACTCTGGTTCTCAGGTTTCATCCCACAGTCTAAAGACATGCAGGTTAGCGTGGGTTTACTCCGGGTTCTCAGGTTTCCTCCCACAGTCTAAAGACATGCATGTTAGCGTGGGTTTACTCCGGTTCTAAGGTTTCTTTTCACAGTCCAAAGACATGCAGGTTAGCGTGGTTTTACTCCGGGTTCTCAGGTTTCATCCCACAGTCCAAAGACATGCAGGTTAGTGTGGGTTTACTCCGGGTTCTCAGGTTTCCTCCCATAGTCCAAAGACATGCAGGTTAGCGTGGGTTTACTCCGGGTTTTCAGGAATCATCCCACAGTCCAAAGACATGCAGGTTAGTGTGGGTTTACTCCGGGTTCTCAGGTTTCCTCTCACAGTCTAAAGACATGCAGGTTAGTGTGGGTTTACTCCGGTTCTCAGGTTTCCTCCCACAGTCTAAAGACATGCAGGTTAGTGTGGGTTTACTCCGGGTTCTCAGGTTTCCTCCCACAGTCTAAAGACATGCAGGTTAGCGTGGGTTAACTCCGGGTTCTCCGGTTTCCACCCACAGTCTAAAGACATGCAGGTTAGCGTGGGTTTACTCCGGGTTCTCAGGTTTCCTCCCACAGTCCAAAGACATGCAGGTTAGCGTGGGTTTACTTCTGGTTCTCCGGTTTCCTCCCACAGTCTAAAGACATGCAGGTTAGCGTGGGTTTACTCCGGGTTCTCCGGTTTCCTCCCACAGTCTAAAGACATGCAGGTTAGCGTGGGTTTACTCCGGGTTCTCAGGTTTCCACCCACAGTTTAAACACATGCAGGTTAGCGTGGGTTTACTCCAGGTTCTCCGGTTTCCACCCACAGTCTAAAGACATGCAGGTTAGCGTGGGTTTACTCCGGGTTCTCCGGTTTCCTCCCACAGTCTAAAGACATGCAGGTTAGTGTGGGTTTACTCCGGGTTCTCAGGGTTTCATCCCACAGTCTAAAGACATGCAGGTTAGTGTGGGTTTACTCCGAGTTCTCAGGTTTCCTCCCACAGTCTAAAGACATGCAGGTTAGTGTGGGTTTACTCCGGTTCTCAGGTTTCCTCCCACAGTCTAAAGACATGCAGGTTAGTGTGGGTTTACTCCGGGTTCTCAGGTTTCCTCTCACAGTCTAAAGACATGCAGGTTAGTGTGGGTTTACTCCGGTTCTCAGGTTTCCTCCCACAGTCTAAAGACATGCAGGTTAGTGTGGGTTTACTCCGGGTTCTCAGGTTTCCTCCCACAGTCTAAAGACATGCAGGTTAGCGTGGGTTAACTCCGGGTTCTCCGGTTTCCACCCACAGTCTAAAGACATGCAGGTTAGCGTGGGTATACTCCGGGTTCTCCTGTTTCCTCCCACAGTCTAAAGACATGCAGGTTAGCGTGGGTTTACTCCGGGTTCTCAGGTTTCATCCCACAGTCTAAAGACATGCAGGTTAGCGTGGGTTTACTCCGGGTTCTCAGGTTTCCTCCCACAGTCCAAAGACATGCAGGTTAGCGTGGTTTTACTCCGGGTTCTCAGGTTTCATCCCACAGTCTAAAGACATGCAGGTTAGCGTGGGTTTACTCCGGGTTCTCAGGTTTCCTCCCACAGTCCAAAGACATGCAGGTTAGCGTGGTTTTACTCCGGGTTCTCAGGTTTCATCCCACAGTCCAAAGACATGTAGGTTAGTGTGGCTTTACTCCGGTTCTCAGGTTTCCTCCCACAGTCTAAAGACATGCAGGTTAGCGTGGTTTTACTCCGGGTTCTCAGGTTTCATCCCACAGTCCAAAGACATGCAGGTTAGTGTGGGTTTACTCCGGGTTCTCAGGTTTCCTCCCATAGTCCAAAGACATGCAGGTTAGCGTGGGTTTACTCTGGTTCTCAGGTTTCCTCCCACAGTCTAAAGACATGAAGGTTATTGTGGGTTTACTCCGGGTTCTCAGGTTTCATCCCACAGTCCAAAGACATGCAGGTTAGTGTGGGTTTACTCCGGGTTCTCAGGTTTCCTCCCATAGTCCAAAGACATGCAGGTTAGCGTGGGTTTACTCTGGTTCTCAGGTTTCCTCCCACAGTCTAAAGACATGCAGGTTAGTGTGGGTTTACTACGGGTTCTCAGGTTTCATCCAACAGTCTAAAGACATGCAGGTTGGTGTGGGTTTACTCCGGGTTCTCAGGTTTCCTCCCACAGTCTAAAGACATGCAGGGTAGGTTCATTGTTGACTCTAAATGTCCCGTAGGTGTGAATGGTGTCTGTCTCTCTGTGTCAGTCCTGTGATAGTCTGGAGACCTGTCCAGGATGAACTCCCCCGCCCTAACCCAAAATCAGCTGGGATCAGACCCCCCTCCCCCCCCCACCTGAACAGGATCAGAGGTTACAGATGATGATGGATCACATCACGAGGTGGTGTTGACTCATCTCTCCCCTCTGGGAGGAGCTACTGATACAGTGACTGAGTGACTCTACTGGGTTCTACTGGTGTTTACTGTCAATAATAATAATAATAATATAATTATAATAATAATAACTTATTCAGTGACTCCACTGGGTTCTACTGGTGTTTACTGTTTTCATTATAGAAGCTCCAGACGCTTGAAGGCCGCTATGTTCGCTATGTGGGTAATGTGAGACACTCAATCCCACCTCCCCCCCTCACCCCTCTCAACCCTCTCGCCCCCCGGCCGCCTCCAAAAACAAACATCCACACATGGAGCTCAGCTGGGGGGGGGGGGGGGGTCTATAAAAGACTGGAGGAGCTGAGGAGGTCTGACTCTGAGACTGAACAGGCTGGACAGGATCTGAACTGGTGGATTCACAGGGACTCATTCACACCTCCAGGTGTGTATAGTGTCTCCTTCAGACCAGGTGTGTTTAGTGTCTCTCCAGGTGTGTTTAGTGTCTCCTTCAGACCAGGTGTGTTTAGTGTCTCCTTCAGACCAGGTGTGTTTAGTCTCTCCAGGTGTGTTTAGTGTCTCCTTCAGACCAGGTGTGTTTAGTGTCTCCTTCAGACCAAGTGTGTTTAGTGTCTCTCCAGGTGTGTATAGTGTCTCCTTCAGACCAGGTGTGTTTAGTGTCTCTCCAGGTGTGTTTAGTGTCTCCTTCAGACCAGGTGTGTTTAGTGTCTCTCCAGGTGTGTTTAGTGTCTCCTTCAGACCAGGTGTGTTTAGTGTCTCCTTCAGACCAGGTGTGTATTGTGTCTCCTTCACACCAGGTGTGTATTGTGTCTCTCTAGGTGTGTCGCTGGTGTTGTCATGCCGTGGCTGCTGTCCTCTCAGGTGGAGCGTCTGTCTTCGTCTACGTCGCAGCGTCAGTGCGAGCGGACGGCGTTCTCCTTCTACTGCGCTGTGCGTGAACGGTTCCCGGTCTGGCTGCTGGAGGACATGCGCCGTATGGAGGTATTCAGCTGGGAGGACGGACGCCCGCGAGCCTTCCTGCCGTCTGAGGCGCTGCTGTACGCGCTCGTACACGACCACCAGGACTACGCACGCCACCTGCTGGACGAGTACTCGGTGGGCGCGCTCAGCCCGCCGCGCTGTAGCTTCTGCTGCGGCCGCGGTAGCGGCGGCGTGCCGCACCTCGCCGTGGCGGTGCGCTACAACCGCGTGTCGATCCTCGGCATGATGGTGGAGGCTCTGAAGGACTGCGACACGCAGAGTGTGCGGCGGGACTACCTGGACGGCCGCAGCGGCTGCTCGCACGTGTCGGACGCGGGAAAGACGGCAGTGCAGCTGGCGGTGGAGCTGTCACGGCCCGACTGTCTGTTGCTGCTGCTGGTTCACGGCGCACTCCCCACCGGCCTCGACGCCGCGCTGCAGCGACTCGTCGCCTCTGACACAACGGACCGACGCCACGTGCGGCGCTGCCTCGACTTCCTGCTGCTCTTCCTGCCCAAACCGCCGCCGCTTCGCTGCCTGCAGGACGAGCCGCGTCGATGGCAAAGCCTGCTGGGAAATGAAGTGTTCAGCTGGCTGTGCGGTCTGGCCCCGTCCCCCCTCCTGCTGCAGGCACTCAGGTGTTTGGCTCGGTCCGGCCCGGATCAGATCGCCGCGCTGCCCGACTTCCTGCAGCCGCACGGCTGGCGGTGACATCATCGGTCACCATGGAAACACTGCAAACACCTCAGGACTGCTGTGATTGGACGGTGTGTTGATGATGTAAATAAAGACTAAAACCTGATCACTGATCAGCGATCAATACCGACTCCCTCAGTCACCTGAGAACACCTGTTACACCTGTAACCTGTAAACCTGCTGTCTGTTCATATGAGCCGACAGGCTTTAGGACCCTGAGGAGACTGAAGGAGCAGCTGCTGTTAGTGATGTAATAATCTGATGATGATGTCACTGTTACCTGTACTGTCAGGTAATAACACAATATTTGACCTTTTAAATGTTCCAGATGACTTTATAGTTATTATATATATACGTGTATATATATATATACACGTATATATATATTATTATATATTTTATTTATTATATATTATGTTTATTATATTATATTTATTCAATTATGTTTTATTTATTATATTTTATTATATTATATTATGTTTTATTATGTTTCAGTCTGTGTGTCGTGGATTCTTCGTTGTGTTTCAGCTGTAAATCTATAAACGTGTTTCTACCTCAGTGTCCAGGTGTGATTCATTATCCAGGTGTGATTCAGTGTCCAGGTGTGATTCATTATCCAGGTGTGATTCAGTGTCCAGGTGTGATTCATTATCCAGGTGTGATTCAGTGTCCAGGTGTGATTCATTATCCAGGTGTGATTCAGTGTCCAGGTGTGATTCAGTGTCTCAGAATGAGCCAAATATGGAGGATGAAGAGATCCTGAACTTCTTCATCATTTCTGTAGTTTAAACTGATTCACAGCTGAACCTCTCCGGACTCGTTAAACTCGTTAAGATCGTTAAAATCGTTAAACTCGTTAAGCTCGTTAAGATCGTTAAACTCGTTAAGATCGTTAAACTCGTTAAGATCGTTAAACTCGTTAAGATCATTAAGCTCGTTAAACTCGTTAAGATCGTTAAATTCGTTAAGATCGTTAAACTTGTTAAGATCGTTAAGATCGTTTAACTCGTTAAGCTCGTTAAGATCGTTAAACTCGTTAAGATCGTTTAACTCGTTAAGCTCGTTAAACTTGTTAAGATCGTTAAACTCGTTAAGATCGTTAAGCTCGTTAAGATCGTTAAGCTCGTTAAACTCGTTAAGATCGTTAAATTCGTTAAGATCGTTAAACTCGTTAAGATCGTTAAGATCGTTTAACTCGTTAAGCTCGTTAAACTCGTTAAGATCGTTAAGCTCGTTAAGATCGTTAAGCTCATTAAACTCGTTAAGATCGTTAAGCTCGTTAAGCTCGTTAAACTCGTTAAGATCGTTAAACTCGTTAAGATCGTTAAGCTCGTTAAACTCGTTAAGCTCGTTGAGCTCGTTAAACTCGTTAAACTCGTTAAGCTCGTTAAGCTCGTTAAGATCGTTAAGCTCATTAAAATCGTTAAGATCGTTAAACTCGTTAAGATCGTTAAACTCGTTAAGCTCGTTAAGCTCGTTAAGATCGTTAAGCTCATTAAAATCGTTAAGATCGTTAAACTCGTTAAGATCGTTAAACTCGTTAAGCTTGTTAAACTCGTTGAAGATAAGTGAATGTTTCTGGTCACTTTGATGTTTGAGCAGAACAAGGTTCACACCCCCCCCATGTGTGTGTTTAAACATGTTTATTAAGTTAATTAATTAATGAAGGAAGCAGCAGAACATCCAACCAATCAGCTGACATCACAACAGAGTCACATCTGCACAGGTTTCCATGGTAACGCTGTCGGACACGAGGCGGAGAGATGACGACGAGGCCATGTTTAAAGGAGCTTTTTCCACACCATTAGGGTCCATTAGGGTCCATTAGAGTCTGCTACAGTCCATCAGGGTCCACTACAGTCCACCAGAGTCCATTAGAGTCCACCAGGGTCCACTACAGTCTATCAGAGTCCACTAGAGTCCATCAGGGTCCATTAAAGTCTATCAGAGTCTATCAAGAGTCCGTTAGAGTCCGTTAGAGTCCGTTAGAGTCCATCAGAGTCCATTAGAGTCCATTAGAGTCCACTATAGTCCATCAGGGTCGACTACAGTCCATCAGTCTATTAGAGTCCACCACAGTCCATCAGGGTCCACTACAGTCTTTCAGAGTCCACTAGAGTCCACCACAGTCCATCAGGGTCCACTACAGTCTTTCAGAGTCCACTAGAGTCCATCAGGGTCCATTAGAGTCCATTAGAGTCCATCAGGGTCCATTAGAGTCCACCAGAGTCCATTACAGTCCATTACAGTCCATCAGAGTCCATTAGAGTCCATTACAGTCCATCAAGAGTCCAGGTTTTGTTTTAAATCTTATCTTATCTTAAACAACAACAAACACAAAGACGTTTAACATTTACATTTTTACATGTTTTTCATGGATCAGTCCCGTTAAGACCAGACTGAACCAGTTTAGACCAGGCTGAACCAGTTTAGACCAGGCTGACCTAAACTGGAATGAAAATGGCTAGTTCAGAACCAGTTAGGACCAGTTTGAACCAGTCAGAACCAGTTAGGACCAGTCAGAACCAGTCAGAACCAGTTAGGACCAGTCAGAACCAGTTTGAACCAGTCAGAAACAGTTAGGACCAGGCAGAACCAGTTTGAGCCAGTTAGGACCAGTTTAAACCAGTTTGAACCAGTAAGGACCAGTCAGAACCAGTTAGGAACAGTCAGAACCAGTCAGGACCAGTTTGAACCAGTCAGAACCAGTTAGGACCAGTCAGAACCAGTTTGAGCCAGTTAGGACCAGTCAGGACCAGTTTGAACCAGTTTCAATTAAAGTCAATTCAATTCTGTTTGAACCAGTTTGAACCAGTTTGGACCAGTTTGGACCAGTCAGAACCAGTTAGGACCAGTCAGAACCAGTTAGGAACAGTCAGAACCAGTTAGGACCAGTCAGAACCAGTCTGAACTGGAGACTGGAGGAGGATGATCTGAACCAGAACCAGAACCAGAACCAGTTCCTCTGTAGCCCACTGTCCCTTCAGAATAAAGTGCTTCCTGTTAAAACAAAAAGAAAAGAGTCTCAGTTCACTTCATTTCCCAGCAGCCACCTGGGCTCCCTCTGTGTGGCCATCTTATTTCAGAGATGTCACAGGAAGTGACAGTGGTGACATCACAGTGATGTCATAGATCAGATGAGCTCCCATTCGTCGTCGATGTCATCCCCGCTGAGGGAGGGGCCTGAGGGGGCGGGTCTACAGGGAGTCTGTGGGAGGAGCTTCGTCAGGCGACGGGACAATCCACCAATCAGAGTCACCGCCCACAACTCGTCCTCTGGAGTCACTGAAGAGAGACAGAGAGACACACCTGAGACACCCTGAGACACACCTGAGAGACACCTGAGGCACACCTGAGAGACACCTGAGACACCCTGAGACACATCTGAGAGACACCTGAGAAACACCTGAGATACACCTGAGAGACACCTAAGACACACCTGAGAAACACCTGAGACACCCTGAGACACATCTGAGAGACACCTGAGAAACACCTGAGATACACCTGAGAGACACCTAAGACACACCTGAGAAACACCTGAGACACACCTGAGAGACACCTGAGACACCCTGAGACACCCTGAGACACATCTGAGAGACACCTGAGATACACCTGAGAGACACCTAAGACACATCTGAGACACACCTGAGAAACACCTGAGACACACCTGAGAGACACCTGAGAGACACCTGAGAGACACATCTGAGAGACACATCTGAGAGACACCTGAGAGACACCTGAGACACAACTGAGAGACACCTGAGACACATCTGAGACACACCTGAGACACCCTGAGACACACCTGAGACACCCTGGACCCACATAGAACCACCTGTACAGGTAACACACACACCTAGTCTCCCCAGTATAGTCCAAGTATAATCCCAGTATAAACCCAGTATAAACCCAGTCTCACCAGTATAAACCCAGTCTCACCAGTATAAACCCAGTCTCACCAGTATAATCCCAGTATAAACCCAGTATAAACCCAGTCTCACCAGTATAATCCCAGTATAAACCCAGTATAAACCCAGTCTCACCAGTATAAACCCAGTCTCACCAGTATAATCCCAGTCTCACCAGTATAAACCCAGTCTCACCAGTATAATCCCAGTCTCACCAGTATAATACCAGTCTCACTATTATAATCTCAGTCTCCCCAGTATAAACCCAGTCTCACCAGTATAATCCCAGTCTCACCAGTATACCAGTCTCACCATTATAATCCCAGTCTCACCAGTATAAACCCAGTCTCCCCAGTATAATCCCAGTATAAACCCAGTATAATCCCAGTCTCACGAGTATAATCCCAGTATAAACCCAGTCTCACCAGTATAATCCCAGTCTCCCCAGTATAATCCCAGTCTCACCAGTATAATCCCAGTATAAACCCAGAATAAACCCAGTATAATCCCAGTCTCCCGAGTATAATCCCAGTCACACCAGTATAAACCCAGTATAATCCCAGTCTCCCCAGTATAATCCCAGTCTCCCAGTATAATCTCAGTCTCACCAGTATAAACCCAGTATAAACCCAGTGTAATCCCAGTATAAACCCAGTATAATCCCAGTCTCCGCAGTATAATCTCAGTCTCACCAGTATAAACCCAGTATAATCCCAGTCTCACCAGTATAAACCCAGTATAAACCCAGTGTAATCCCAGTATAAACCCAGTATAATCTCAGTCTCACCAGTATAAACCCAGTATAATTCAAGTATAAACCCAGTATAATTCCAGTCTCACCAGTATAAACCCAGTATAATCCCAGTCTCCCCAGTATAATCCCAGTCTCACCAGTATAAACCCAGTATAATCCCAGTCCACCCAGTATAATCCCAGTCTCCCCAGTATAATCCCAGTCTCCCCAGTATAAACCCAGTATAATCCCAGTCTCACCAGTATAAACCCAGTGTAATCCCAGTATAAACCCAGTATAATCTCAGTCTCACCAGTATAAACCCAGTATAATTCAAGTATAAACCCAGTATAATTCCAGTCTCACCAGTATAAACCCAGTATAATCCCAGTCTCCCCAGTATAATCCCAGTCTCCCCAGTATAATCCCAGTCTCACCAGTATAAACCCAGTATAATCCCAGTATAATCCCAGTCCACCCAGTATAATCCCAGTCTCCCCAGTATAATCCCAGTCTCCCCAGTATAAACCCAGTATAATCCCAGTATAATCCCAGTCTCCCCAGTATAATTCCATTATAAACCCAGTGTAAACCCAGTAAAAACCCAGTGTAATCCCAGTATAATCCCAGTCTCCCCAGTATAAACCCAGTATAATCCCAGTCTCACCAGTATAAACCCAGTATAATCCCAGTATAATCCCAGTCTCACCAGTTAACCAGTTGGTGTTCCCGGGGATCTTCTTCCAGTAATCTCCAGCAGGGTTCCGGTCGGAGACTCCGTAACGTCGAGCCAGATCTCCGTTGACACATCGGACCCAAACGGTCCGAGAGCTGAGGACCAGCTGGCTGACAGCTAAACCTGAAATACACAAATACATATACACTAGTACACACACTGAAGTACTATATACACAATATAAATACACAAATATATACACCAGTACACACTGAAGTACTATATACACAATATCAATACACTATAAGCAGTATTACTGAGACCAAGAACACCAGGAAACATGTACTACACGGCTCAGACAGACAGGTGATCAGACAGACAGGTGATCAGACAGACAAACAGGTGATCAGACAGACAGGTGTGTACCTGGTACCAGCTCCCAGTCCGTCCCTACAGGCATCTCCTCACTGAGTCCCGTCCTGACGAAGACACTTCCTCTGTTGTCCAACGCCCAGAGGAGACGGTCGTTAGGACTCGTCTCAATACTGACCAGCTGCACTCCGATTGGCTGCAGAGACATGATGTCACAGTTACCTGGATAGGTAAAACGGGCACTGTGTACAGGTGGTTCTATGTGGATCCAGTGTTTCTGTTACCTGTACAGGTGGTTCTATGTGGATCCAGTGTTTCTGTTACCTGTACAGGTGGTTCTATGTGGATCCAGTGTTTCTGTTACCTGTACAGGTGGTTCTATGTGGATCCAGTGTTTCTGTTACCTGTACAGGTGGTTATATGTGGATCCAGTGTTTCTGTGTTACCTGTACAGGTGGTTCTATGTGGATCCAGTGTTTCTGTTACCTGTACAGGTGGTTCTATGTGGATCCAGTGTTTCTGTTACCTGTACAGGTGGTTCTATGTGGATCCAGTGTTTCTGTTACCTGTACAGGTGGTTCTATGTGGATCCAGTGTTTCTGTTACCTGTACAGGTGGTTCTATGTGGATCCAGTGTTTCTGTGTTACCTGTACAGGTGGTTCTATGTGGATCCAGTGTTTCTGTTACCTGTACAGGTGGTTCTATGTGGATCCAGTGTTTCTGTGTTACCTGTACAGGTGGTTCTATGTGGATCCAGTGTTTCTCTGTTACCTGTACAGGTGGTTCTATGTGGATCCAGTGTTTCTGTTACCTGTACAGGTGGTTCTATGTGGATCCAGTGTTTCTGTTACCTGTACAGGTGGTTCTATGTGGATCCAGTGTTTCTGTGTTACCTGTACAGGTGGTTCTATGTGGATCCAGTGTTTCTCTGTTACCTGTACAGGTGGTTCTATGTGGATCCAGTGTTTCTGTTTTACCTGTACAGGTGGTTCTATGTGGATCCAGTGTTTCTGTGTTACCTGTACAGGTGGTTCTATGTGGATCCAGTGTTTCTCTGTTACCTGTACAGGTGGTTCTATGTGGATCCAGTGTTTCTCTGTTACCTGTACAGGTGGTTCTATGTGGATCCAGTGTTTCTGTTTTACCTGTACAGGTGGTTCTATGTGGATCCAGTGTTTCTGTTACCTGTACAGGTGGTTCTATGTGGATCCAGTGTTTCTGTGTTACCTGTACAGGTGGTTCTATGTGGATCCAGTGTTTCTCTGTTACCTGTACAGGTGGTTCTATGTGGATCCAGTGTTTCTCTGTTACCTGTACAGGTGGTTCTATGTGGATCCAGTGTTTCTGTTTTACCTGTACAGGTGGTTCTATGTGGATCCAGTGTTTCTGTTACCTGTACAGGTGGTTCTATGTGGATCCAGTGTTTCTCTGTTACCTGTACAGGTGGTTCTATGTGGATCCAGTGTTTCTCTGTTACCTGTACAGGTGGTTCTATGTGGATCCAGTGTTTCTCTGTTACCTGTACAGGTGGTTCTATGTGGATCCAGTGTTTCTCTGTTACCTGTACAGGTGGTTCTATGTGGATCCAGTGTTTCTCTGTTACCTGTACAGGTGGTTCTATGTGGATCCAGGCCGGCAGCATCATGCTCGGGTTCAGAGGTTGGGTTCCCACTCTGAAGTAGACGACTCCTCGACCGTCCACCGCCCAGACGTTCTGACTGCCGCAGCTCACACTGACCAGACGAACACTTCCTGGAACACACAGGTGACATTCTACCTGAA